>NC_045741.1:2234613-2263127 GCF_008692095.1 Etheostoma spectabile | reverse complement strand
GACTTTTAATTAATCAATTGGTGTAAGAATAGCTCATATGAAGCTAAAACCCCTCCCAATGAATGTTCAATGCAGCTGACATAATTAGTTTTCACTAAAAACAGAATTTATTATTTAAACAAGACAGAAAGGTCACATTTTGGCCAGACAAAGGTTTTGTGCCTATACATAAATTGAACAAATTTACCTACAAATCTAAAATAGCAGCAAATTAAATAGTGGTGCGGTGAATTCCAATTTAAATATCTTTTCTGCTTCCATTGAGCTTGAAGGCTGGCATCCCTGCAGTTTGGTCCAAGATCATACAATGTCTGATGAAGTCCTCAGGAATAGCTAGGAAGCACTCTTGCATGCCTCCCAGAGTTCATCATATTCTTTTGTTTTGGTCTTCCATGCTTCCTCTTTTTTCATCCTACCCCACATATGCCCATGATGTTCCTGTCTGGTGACTGGGCCTCCAATCCTGGAGCAATCTGATCTTCTTCGCCTGATGAACTTTGAAGTGGAGATGAAGTATGCGATGGGCACCACCTGCGCACAATTTGGCCTCTTATTGGTTGGGAATAATAGATGTATCAAGTTTCTTGGTATTTTAGACTATTTTGCGTTGCTTCCACCGCTGCAGATCTCTCGCACAACCCCCATACTGACTGGCTGTACCCATACCATGAGATTTTTTCACCAAACTTCACTGTTTTCTAGGTGGAATCTTGTCCATGCGGCTCCAGTAGGTCTCTTGGCAATATTTGCGGCAACTGTGGTGTAATTCAACAAGATTAATCTGAAAAATCACTTTCGTCCACTTCGTGCCAGGTCCTTCTTTTAGCATGGCGTTGGGCCTTGGCCCATGCCACACGTTTTTCATTGCCTGTTGTTATGCTGGCTTCTGGGCACTGATTCGACCTGGAGCCATTTCGAGACGAACCGACAACCCGTTCTGGTTGACATACAGGGACTTTTCAGAGGACCAGGTCTGGTGGAGCTCTCGTGCTGCGTGGAAAATGGGTCTGCCTTGTATTTTCGATCCACAACAGCTCCGAGCGGTTTGTCTTGCGGGTCTGCCTGACCTGTGCTTGTCCAAAAACTCTCCCGTTCTTCAAATGTTTTTTAATCCTCTGTACTTGACGCTGAGACACATTGAAGGTGGCTGCCACTCACAGTGGGATCTGGTCTTCACCTCTTGATAATCCAAACTTTAGTCTCAGGGTAAGCTAGGCATGTTGCAGAGGTCTAGTTCAGTTGAGTGAAGGTTCCCTAGTGTACTTGGTTGTTTTTATATACACACCTGAGACCTAATTGAGCCTTATTAGTCACAGGTGAGCTCATTGACAAGGCGCAACACTTTGTCTTTGCAAAATTGACTCAATGGCTTTAACCAACGTGAATATTAAACACACTTTTTGACTTTCCTTTTGCACTGAAACATTATTACAAAAGCTGGTGGGATTAAAATGACCATTTCTTGTAAATCATCTTGATTAGAAATATATTTCAGCGGCGCGTCATTCAAATTTTTTACACAAGCGACAGACTTTTGTCATGCCTGTCTAAATTTGCTGGCGGTTTACTAATGGATTGCCGTTTGCGTATTTTTTGACTTTTAATGTTTTTTCCAATTTGTTTAAAATGAAGGTGAAGAGGCCTCGCAACTTTTGGAGCTGGCTGGTGACTGTGATGATACTAGACACGCCGGGACCCTTTTTGTGGATCTACTGATTGCGGAAAAACCTTTTTTTTTATAGGCAATATACCGATTTTATTTTTTTCTACTGTTTATGGTGGGATTGCGCTTCGTGGAGAGGCCTTTCTAAACCCTAGGTCCAACCTGATTATTCCCTGTTACTGTTAGTTGTGTGGTTGCGTCGGGGCATTCCGCCACCGTCTGTCATTTTTCCAAGAAAAGCCGTGCCACAATTGGATTTCATCATCATTCGATTCTAGAAGGTTTTGAAAAAAGGTGATCCCATATGCCTAAAATATCAATGACGAGGAAGCCTATTGACAAGTCCTAGCACCAGTTCCGTTGTTGAATTTTGTGATTACCCATTGTGCTTTGTGACTGTGCTCAATGTTTTATTGTTTATTTTCATGTGATACTAGTTTACTATAGTGTAGTAACTTAGTAGTTATAATGATGAAGGCAGGGAGTGTGCGTTTCGTTCGCCATGTTCATTGTGTTTCCACGACAACGTTCTTGAGTAACCTCTACTTGAAACTGCCACCATGAGTGGAGTGTGACGCCGAAGATGAACAAAGGAATCACGAATTGTTGACAGGGTCATTCCTTTTCCCCCCCATCATTTGGAGAGTTATATAATTTATTATAGTGAATTGCACTTCAAGTCTGTTTTGACTAAATTCTCAAAATCACTATAAATAAGAGAGAAAATTCACATAGACAGGGTCCTTCAACATTTCCAGGCAAGGACCGCCCAACTGATTGGCGGATGGGAGCGGAGGCCCCCCCTAATTATATATAGTGTTAAAATTGTGTTTATATCAAACGTCCTATATTGTCCATGTGTGCATTGATGACTGAAAGACTCTTCTCCTCCATTTATCTGTTTACTACATGGGGTTGAATTCTGTTAATGTGTAGTTAAAGACCCTTTCAATTAGTGGAAACAATTGGCAGGGGGGGGGTGGGGGAATATAAAAAAAAGTCTCATCAACCAAAACTTTCGCGACACCCCATGCCAGTACCTCCCGCGGACCCCCTATGGGTCCGACCCCCTGTTGAGACCCCTGACATCGATAAATTAGCTAATTTAATAAGGTCAACTTTACTGTTTGTGTGACCCTTTAACTTTTAATTTGTATTTGATGTGGGATAGGTTTCTTTTGCAGTGTGCAAATATTCCACCAAAAGAAGTTGAACCAGACATTTTGCGGAGACACAGTTGCGGTTTCAGAACTTGTGCAGCCAAAGAGGAATGAAACACCCATAGCGTTTTTTTCGCTCCTATTCCCAGAACCTACTGTTGTGTAGCCAACCTTACATAGCACTGTGGAGACAGGTCTGGCAATGCAAGACTAGGCTTGAATCCCATTCCTTCCCCTTACCTACCCCTTGGCCCTGACCCCCCTACCCCTTGCCCTTGAACCAAGGGGGTAGGGGTAAGGGGTGAAAACATCCCTAAAATTGGACACCAAACTTGGTGACATCACCAGACAGTATTGATCACAACCTTCCCAGCTTCCGTCTAGGTCTGTTGATTGTGTGGGTTTGGACACAGTGTGGTTTATAATATTTATAGTTATGTTGGTTCCCTTTGGTATTGCAGAGTACTTACTGTGAGTACTTAGGTCTTTTTTGTCAATCAATGTGTATACACATGCTCATGTGTTACATAGACATACATATACACTCACCGGCCACTTATTAGGTACCCCCTGCTAGTAACGGTGTTGGACCCCCTGGCTTCGAACTGCCTCAATTCTTCGTGGCATCGATTCAACAAGGTGCTGGAAGCATTCCTCAGGGAGTTTTGGTCCATATTGACATGATGCATCACACCAGTTTCCGCAGATGTGTCGGCTGCCCATCCTGATGCGATCTCCCGTTCCACCACAATACCAAAGATGCTCTATTGGATTGCGATCTGGTGACTGTGGAGTGCCATTTGATTACAGCGACTCATTGTCAGTTCAAGAAACCAGTCTGTGATTATTCCAGCTTAGACATGGCGCATTATCCTGCTGCAAGAGTACCATCAGAAGTTGGGTACATGATGGTCATAAAGGGATGGACATGGTCAGCAACAATACTCAGTTAGGCTGTGGCGTGCCACGATGCTCAAGTGGTACCAAGGGTCCCAAAGAGTGGCGCAAGAACAAATATTCCCCCACACCATGACACCACCACGGCACCAGCCCTGAACCGTTTGATACAAGGCAGATGATCCATGCTTTCATGTTGTAGACCGCCAAATTCTGACCCTAACCATCCGACTGTCGCAGCAGAAAATCGGACTCATCAGACCAGGCAACTTTCCATCTTCCTATTTGTCCAAATTTGGATGAGCTTTGTGCAAATTTGTAGTCTCAGTTTTCCTGTTCTTAGCTGAAAGTGGAGTGGCACCCGATGTGGTCTTCTGCTGCTGTAGCCACATCTGCTCAAATTTCGACGTACGTTCGTTCAGAGATCTCTCTGCCCCCTTGTTTGTTAACGGTGGTTATTGTTCCCTGTTACCCTTCTATCAGCTTCGAACCATCTGGCCATTCTCCTCTGACCCTCTGCCATCACAAGGCATTTCCGCCCACAGAACTGCCGTCACTGGATGTTTTTTCTTTTCTGACCCCTCCCATTCTCTGTAAACCCTAGAGATGGTTGTGCTTGCAAATCCCAGAGATTAGCAGTTTCTGACATACTCAGACCATCCCTTCTGGCACCAACAATCAGCCACTTTTCAAAGTCAACTCAAATCACCTTTCTTTTCCCATACCTGATGCTCGTTTTGAACTGCAGGAGAGTCTCTTGACCATGCTACAGCCTAAATGCACTGAAGTTCCGCCATGTGATTGGCTTGCTTCGAATTATTGTTAACGAGTCAGTTGGAACAGGTTGTACCTACTAAAGTGGCCGGTGGTGTACAACCCTGTAGCAGGTGTGTTTTACGCTGTGTTCAGTTATCCCGTTTTTGAATTGTCTTGATGTTCACACAACATTTTGTTGACACAATCTGTTCTTTCTTGGTGTAAATTGGAACATAACGGCAAAAACGTTACATAAAATAATGTTACAGACCATTGTCCAACTATTAGACATAACTAACATGCGCACAGGCCCAATAAAAGCACTCATATGTGTAAACTAAAAAATACACACAGACCACAAACAACTACACCAGACACACTACCACGTGTAGCTACGCTGCCTCTGAGATTCCAGACCAGTCTGGAGCCTTTTTGGCCAGTAACCCCCCTCACAATCATCATCGTCCCCTATCAAACCAACAACAATATAACAATTGCATGACACTGAACAGATTCATTAATATATTACATAATATTAGGCTACCAATGCAATAATGAATTGGTACCAACTGACTATGATTAGGAAACTCTGCTCGTTTTGCAGCCCAACCGGGATCAGCTGCTGTGTCCTCCTTGGTCCTCCCTGTGTGAGACGGGCTGTATATGTTAAGCCGTAGCGATGTATCTAGACCGTTAATATATTCTAGCTAGACAATCTATGCGCTCTATACAGTCCAATTCAAGGCGAAATATTTGGGCCTGTTTTCCACGTTAGCGATTAGCTTAGCGATTAGCGTTTAACATTGCAAGCTAGCGATTTTAAAAAGTTTCATTTAGGAAACATGGTACACATGTACAGGACTGCATAACCACAAAACAAGACTGCGTAACTTCTTAATCAATTAATTGACAGCTTATAAAGTACTTACCATTCATGGTCTCTTGTTGTGCAGCAGCCACACCTGCCTGTGTGTTTCTAGTGTGGACCGCGACCTCACTAGAAAACACACAGGCAGTGTTGCGCTTGCATCAACCAGAGAGACACATGAATGTAAGTACTTTCAGCTTTAAAATAATTGATTAAAAAGTTACGACAGTCTTGTTTTGTGGTCTATGCATTCCTGTACATTTGTACCCATGTCTAACTGAAACTTTTAAAAATCGCTAGCTTGCAATGCTAACGCTAATCGCTAACGAATCGCTAACGTTGAACGTCCCCACATATTCTGCCTTTGAATGACTGTATAGATCGCATAGATTGTATAGCTATATACTAATACGGTCATGATACATCGCTACTTGCTTAACAATACCGCCCTGTCTCACACAGAGGACACAGGAGGACACAGCAGCTGATCCAGGTGGGCTGCAAACGACAGACGTTCCTAATTCATATGTTCACTGTTGTACCCATTCATTTTGCATTGGTACCTACTATTATGTAATAATATTTAATTTAATTCCTGTCATTGTTCATGCACTTGTTTATTTGTTGTTGTTTTGATATGGGACACTGATGATATTGAGGGGGGTTACTGGCCAAAAGGCTCCAACTGGTCTGGAATATCAGAGCAGCTGTAGCTACAACGTGTAGTTGTGTGTAGTTTGTTTGTGGTCTTGTGTGTATTTTTTTAGTTTACACATATGAGTCGCTTTTTTGTTGGCGACATGTTAGTTATGGTTCTAATAGTGACAAGGTCTGTAACATTATTTTATGTAACGTTTTTGCCTTTTATGTTCAATTTATCACCAATAAAGACAGATTTTGTCAACAAAATGTTTTGTGAACATCAATGCCTTCAACGGTGATAACTGAAACAGATATACAACACCACATTGTACAGGGTTGTACACTCCCCGCACTTTATTAGGTAACCTGTCCAACTGCTCGTTAACACTTAATTTCTAAGCGCCAATCACATGCTGCAACTCAGTGCATTTAGGCATGTAGACATGGTCAAGAGAATCTCCTGCAGTTCAACCGAGCATCAGTATGGGAAGAAAGTGATTGAGTGACTTTGAACGTGGCATGATGTGGTGCCAGAAGGGCTGGTCTGAGTATTTCAGAAACGCTATCTACTGGGATTTTCACGCACAACCATCTCTAGGGTTAAGAGAATGCCGAAAGAAAAACCATCCAGTGAGCGGCAGTTCTGTGGGCGGAAATGCCTTGTTGATGCCCAGAGGTCAGGAAATGGCCAGACTGGTTCGAGCTGTTCGAAGGCACATGACTCAATAAACCACCTTACAACCAAGGTGGGCAGAAGAGCATCTCTGAACGCACAGTACGTCGAACTTTGAGGCAGATGGGCTACAGCACAGAAGACCACATCGGGTGCCACTCCGTTCTCGTAAGAACAGGAAACTGAGACTACAATTTGCACAAGCTCATCAAAATTGGACAATAGAAGATTGGAAAAACGTTGCCTGGTCTGATGAGTCCTCGATTTCTGCTGCGACAGTCGGATGGTAGGGTCCAGATTGGGGCGTCTACAACATGAAGCATGGATCCAGTCCTGCCTTGTATCACGGTTCAGCTGGTGGTGTGGTGTCATGGTGTGGGAATATTGTTTCTTGGCACTCTTTGGGCCCCTTGTCCCAATTGACGCTCGTTGCAACGCCACAGCCTACCCTGAGTTTTGTTGCTGACCATGTCCATCCCTTATGACCATTACCCACTTCTGGATGACTACTTTCAGCAGGATAATCTGCCATGGTCATAAAGCGGAATCATCACGACTGGTTTCTTGAACTGACAATGAGTTCGCTGTCTCCAAATGCCTCCACAGTCACCATTCTCATCCCATAGAGCATCTTTGGGATGTGGTACGGGAGATTCGCATCATGGTGTGCACGCCGCAAAATCTGCGGAAACTGTTGATGCCATCATGTAATATGGACCAAACTCCCTGAGGAGATGCTTCCAGCACCTTGTTGAATCTATGGCCACAAGATTGAGGCAGTTCTGAAGGCAAAAGGGGGTCCAACCCGTCTAGCAGGGGTGACCTAATAAGTGGCCGGTGTAGATTGTATGTATATTACACATGATGCATGTGTATACACTTTGTATTGCAAACAGACCTAAGTACTACACAGATAAGTACTCTCACTACACAAAGTGAACCTAAAATAACTATAAATATATAACACACACTGTTGTCCAAACCCACACAATCAACAGACCTAGACGGCATCTTGAAGTTTGTGATCAATACTGTATGGTGATGTCACCAAGGTTGTCCCCAATTCATAGGGTATGTTTTCACCCCTTACCCCTACCCCTTGGTTTCAAGGGCCAAGGGGTAGGGGTAAGGGCCAGGGTAGGGTGAAGGGGAAGGAATGGGATTCCAGCCTTAGTCTTGCATTGCCAGACCTGTCTCCACAGTGCTATGTAAGTTCTGGCTACACAACAGTTAGGTTCTGGGATAGGAGGAAAAAACGCTCTGGGTTGTTTCATTTCCTCTTGGCTGCACTAAGTTCTGAATACAGCAACTGTGTCTCCGCAAAATAGTCTTGTTTCAACTTCTTTTGGTGGATATTTGCACCCTGCAAAGAAAACATATCCCACATCAAATACTAAATTAAAAGTTAAATGTTCACACAATACAGTAAAGTGACCTAATTAAATTAGCTAATTTAGTCTATTCGGGTCTTCAACAGGGGTCCGCGACCCCTAGGGGTTCCGCGGAGGTACTGCATGGGGTCGCGAAAGTTTTGGTTGATTAGACTTTTTTTTTTATATTCCCCCCCCCCCCCCCCCTGCAATTTTTTTCCACTAATTGAATGTCTTTAAATACACATTAACATGAATTCACACACTGTAGTAAACAGATAAAGGAGGCAGAAGATGTCTTTCATCATCAATGCACACATGGCACTATAGACCAGTTTGATATAACACAATTTTATACACTATATATATTAGGGTCCCCGCTCCATCTCGCCATCATTTTGGGGTCCTTGGCCTGGAAATGTTGAAGACCCCTGGTCTATGTAATTTCTCTCTTTATTTTAGTGATTTTGAGATATTTAGTCAAAACAGACTTGAAGTTCATTCACTATCATTAATTTCTATAACTCTCCAAAATGATGGGGGGGAAAAGGAATGACCCTGTCCACAATTCATTGATTCATTTGTTCATCTTCTGCGTCACACTCCACTGTCATGGTGGCCATTTCAGTGAGTTACTCAATAACGTTGTCGTGGAAACACAATTAACATGGGAACTAAATGCCACCTCCCTGCATTCCTGCATTACTTTAATACTAATTTCTCCTCTAGTAAACTAGTATTCACATGAAATAAACACATAAACATTGAGACCATTCACCAAAGCCACTGGGTAATAACAAATTCAACACCTGAACTGGTTGCTATGGACTCGTCACTAGCTTCCTCCGTCATTGTATATTTTAGCATATAGGTATCACATTCACTCTAGAATCGAATGAATGAAATCCAATTGTGGCACGGCTGTCTTGGAACAATAGACAGACGGTGGCGAATGCCCCGACGCAACCACACAACTAAAATGTAACAGTGAATAATCAGTGTTGGACCTATTGTTTAAATGCCTCTCCAAACGAAGCACAATCCCACCATAAAACAGTAAAAATAAAATCGGTATATTGCTATAAAAAAAAAGGTTTTCCGCTGCAATCAGTAGATCCACAAAAAGGGTCCCGCGTGTCTAGTATCATCACATTCACCAGCCAGCTCCAAACAGGTGGACAGGCCTCTTCACTTCATCGTTTAACAATTGAAAAAACATATAAAGTCAAAATCTACGCAAAACGGCAATCAATTCGTAAACCGACAGCAATTATACAGTCCCTGACAAAAGTCTTTGTCGCTTGTGTAAAAATTGAACTGAAGCGCCGCTGAAATATATTTCTAATCAAGATTATTTACAGAAATGGCTCATTTTAATCCAACGCTTTTGTAATAATGTTTCAGTGCAAAAGGAAACTGTCAAAAGTGTTCTAATATTCCACAGCTTGGTAAAGCCCATTGAGTCAATTTTTGCAAAGACATAAGTGTTGTCGCCTTGTCATATGAGCTCCACCTGTGACTAATAATGGATCAATTAGGTCTCAGGTGTGTATAAAAACAACCCCAGTACACTAGACCTTCACATCAACTGCAACTAGACCTCTGCAAACATGCCTAAGATTCACCCTGAGACTAAAGTTTTGATTATCAAGAGGCTGAAGACCAGATCCACTGCTGATGTGGCAGACCCTTCAATGTGTCTCAGCGTCAAGTACAGAGAATTAAAAAACTTTTTGAAGACACTGGAGATGTTTTTGACACCCAGGTCAGGCAGACCCCGCAAGACAACCGCTCGAGCCTGTTTGTTGGCTCGAAATCCAAGGCCAGCCCATTTTCCACTGCAGCAAGCTCCACCAGACCTGGTCCTCTGAGTCCCTGTGTCAACCAGAACGGTTTGTCGGATTCTGTCTCGAAATGGCCTCCATGGTCGAATCAGTGCCCAGAAGCCAGCACTAAACAAAAGGCAATTGAAAAACCGTGTGGCATTTGCCAAGGCCCACAGCCTGCTAAAAGAATGGACGCTGGAGAAGTGGAAGAAAGTGGATTTTTCAGATTAATCTTCTGTTGAATTACACCACAGTTGCCGCAAATATTGCAAGAGACCTACTGGAGCCCGCATGGATCCAAGATTCACCTAGAAAACAGTGAAGTTTGGTGGCAGAAAAATCATGGTCTGGGGTTACATCCAGTATGGGGTGTGCAGAGATCTGCAGGGTGGAAGGCAACGTCAATAGTCTCAAATACCAAGAAATCTTAGCTACCTCTTATATTCCCAACCAAAAAGAGGCCAAATTGTCAGCAGGATGGTCTCCATCGCATACTTCCATCTCCACTTCAAAGTTCCTCAAGGCGAAGAAGATCAAGATGCTCCAGATTGGCCGCCCATCACCAGACATGAACATCATTGAGCTATGTGGGGTAGATGAAAGAGGAAGCATGAAGACCAAACCAAAGAATATTGATGAACTCTGGGAGCAGCAAGACTGCTTTCCTAGCTTATCCTGAGGACTTCATCAAGACATTGTATGAATCCTTGCCAAACTGCATGGATGCAGTCCTTCAAGCTCAGGAAGTCATACAAGATATTAAATTTGAATCTCACAGCACCACTATTTAATTTGCTGACATATTTTAGTATTTGTAGTAATTTTTTCAATTTATGTATAGGCGACAAAACCTTTGTCTTGCCAAATTTGACCTTCTGTCTTGTTTAATAATAAATCTTTTTTTAGTGAAACTAATTTATTTCAGTGCATTGAACATCATTTGGGAGGGTTTTAGCTTCCATATGAGCTATTTCTTACACCAATTGATTAATTAAAAGTCAGGTTATAGCAGGTGTTTCTACAAAATAGATAAGCGACAAGACTTTTGTCAGAGTCTGTATAGGCCTACATGGCATGAGGAAACCTTTATTGCAACTTTGCACGGCAAGTTGTCCAGACCAGTGCAACAGTAATTTTCCTGCTGCTCCCATCCTTAGCCAGGTACTTTAAAGCGTGTATGAAATCAGATGTATTACCTACCACCATTTAGTTGTTTTGTTTTATTTAGAATATTTATAAAATCTTGTCATGCCCCTCCCCCGGCAGTGCTCCCTCTGCCCCCCACAAATGCAATTAATGGGTCAGACCCATCTGCAGAAAATAGAAGCTACATGAAAAATATGCAGCAAACAAGTCGCTTTGAAATACAAAGTTGGGGGCGCTTTGGATTTTGACTATTGAAATCAAAAGCAGGATTGGCAATTCCCCCTTTTATTTCTCTCTCTTTCCCGCCTACTCGCGCGCATGTTCGAAGAAAGCAAACAACAGACAAAGCGTGGCTTCCCGGCTGGTAGCATCTACCCATTAACTACCGGCCATTTCTGAAGGCATTTCCTCATTAGTCCCAGGTCAAATTGGATTATATCTGCAACAGGGTCCAAAATAATGTTTAAAGTACATTTTCAGTTAATATACTGTACATTTACACTCTGTTTTGGCCTTTTCTCTTTCTAACCATTAATTGTCCACTTTCACAAATGCAATCCTCATGCTTGTGTAAGGTATTATTTTCTTCCGTGCACATGGCCGATTTGCCTCGCATGTCCCACATCTCAACACCTCATAATATTACATGAACTTATTAGTGTCTTCTACCTGTTCTTTACCCTTCCAACCACTGTCTTACTTTCAAAAAAATAATTATAGGGAAATGTCAAAGAAATGATTAGTGTTCACTTCTTCTCTCCGCTGTGGAAAATACATTTTATGTTGATTTCACCCAAATAAGATGGGCTACAGATGAGTAGGTTCTTGACAGTTATGAATGAGGAGCGTACTATGAAGTTAATGACGGATGGAGGAGCAAGTGCAGGTTTCAAAAAGCATTTGAATGAATCATTATCAACTGTGTTGTGGGTCCACACCCAATCACTTGACCTCTCATTACCTAGGAAGTGTTCCTTTAATATATTTATACAATGTTCAGTGGTTGGAAGTCAGCATTGAACTGGTGTCCATATGCAGAGCCACTCCCTCCTTACAGCAGGCAGTCAGGACAGCAGTGCAGCAGCATATTTTGCTGTGGTAATGAGACCCCACAGAGGCCAAGAGAAAAGGCTACAAAGCGCGTAGGAGAGCAAAACAGGGATACTCTAGGAAGAAAGGTCAATGCTGGAATGGAATAAAAAAAACAAGTTTTATAATTAAGAACAAAAATAAAAAAAAAATTTTAAAATGCATCTGCAGAAAAACTTCCCTAAATTAGAAAAAATCTGTAATTGTGTCGGTATTATGCCTAAACATTAGCATGCCTCTGCGTGTGTGTTTGTGTGTGTGTGTGTGTGTGTGTTTGTGTTTTGGTGTGTGTGTCTTTGCCTGATTTGAATGAGAGGATAGATGCAGACATTGGCCATGCAACAACTGTATAAACAACGTATTATGGACATCACGAGTATGGCACAGAGTTGAAAAATCTAAGAAGCTATAATTGAATTGACTTGTCAGCATTGTGCAGCCTGACTACAGCTGGCAGGGGAAAGAAACACTGTGCTTCATAGATGACTGATTTGTTTTAACCTCTTTGACCCCATGAAACTGTTCAGTGTAACTATTTTTAGCATGGAAAATGCTGTTCAAAAATTGTTTAATATTTCTTTGAAAATATGTTAAAAGTAGATTCTGTGATTGTAATCCCCCATTTTTTGTCCATTCAGCAAATATCTCCTTGCAGTTTGCTAGTCCACACATGTGTGTGTGCATTGAAAAAAATCTAGTATTCATACACATCCCTGGCTCGTAAATGGGAAACTACAAAGTGGCTCGGACTGAGCCACACAACACTATTTGTTTTCGGGCACAGGACAGGGGAAAAGCCATGGCTGTATAAAGAGAGAGCAGTGGGAGTGGACGGCAAAGTCTGGCACATGCTAACGTAGGAAGGAGCACCGATGGGGTGGGGGGGGGTGAAATATAACAATCTTTCTCCAGAATCATGAACTGAAAAGCAGTATGTGCAATCATTATGATTAAAGGAGGGCTGCAATTAATTATCATAATCGCTTAATCTTCTGATTTATTTTCTCGATTATTGTTCAGACTGTAAAATGTGCTTTGCTTGACCAACAGTGCAAAACGCACAATTTATTATTTATTTTTTTAATTCATTTTTTTATTAAACCTTTATTTAACCAGGAAAGTCCCGTTGAGGTAAAAAACTCTTTTCAAGGGAGTCCTGGCCAAAGGCAGGCAAAAACACAATCAATTACATTTATAAAAGTTATCAATACAGATAATTAAAAACATTTACAATTTTCTCAAGAGGCTCCGACAGCTTCGATGCCGCACGGACCGCTACAGAAAATCATTCATACCACAGGCAATAACACTTTTTAACATGTCATCTCTGGGTGCTAATGAGACTTTGGGCACCACACTACTGCACTAATGCAACCTGCACATTTGGTTTATTTACATTTACATTTTAACACATTTAGCATATTATTATTTTTAAGCAGTTGCACATTTTTGTTCCCCATCCTTTACTACAATATTTGTTCTTTTTACTTATCATATTATTATTTCATGTATATTGTATGTATGTATATTTTTCCTAGTATTTCATTTATATTTTGTGCTTTGTGATTTTGCTGCTGTAACACAGGAATTTCCCATTTTTCTTGGGATCAATAAACATCTTATCTATCTATCTATCTATCTAAACAGGTCATTTCGGGTTCTCTCAATCTGGATATAAAAGCATTTAAGGAAATAAGTTCAGATAATTTCAAGTCTTTTTGCAAACTGTTCCATGCAGAAGGAGCGAGTAGACAAAAGCCCTTTTTCCCAATTTGTACGGGCAAATGGAACAAAGAGCAGCATATGATCATCGATCCAATTAATAGGAACCAACACTTCTCCATTTGATTAAACTACTAATGTAGATGGCAACAAACCGGCATGCCTTATAGATAAAATACCAATGCCTGATCTCCTGTTCTACAGCGATGGTCATCCCACTCGGGAATCAATTCACAATGATGGGTTAGATTTTTACAAATGGTAATAATCTCAGAGACGCATGGACACAGTGTCAATCTTATGCAGACATTGTACTGAGGCGGTCCTTATACACCATGTCACCATAATCTAAGACAGATAAAAATGTTGCAGTGACTAGCTGCTTTTTTGCTTTAAAAGAAAAACTAAATTTAATTTGGAATTTAGTTCTTCACAAGGTTGTCTATATGAGGCTTAAAAGAGAGGGCATCATCTAGCCAAATGCCAAGCTACTTAAGAATGAACCACTCTATGACATTTCCAGTCAAAGTGAACACAGAAGGAGGAACTTAAGAAACCTTCTTAGTGTTACTAAACAACATCAATTTAGTCTTATCCGCATTGAGATCCAGTTTAAGCTGCATGAGCGTGTGTTGAACCACATCAAAAGCTTTCTGCAGAGACCAACCGCTTTACTGGGGACGATCCAAAACAATAATAATGTTTCATCAGCATGGAAATGCATATTAGCTCCAAGACATTTAGGCCCGTCATTTATATACATAATAAACCAGAGAGGACCCAATGATGAACCTTGTGGCACCCTTTGTGGACCTTCACTAATGCAGATCATAGACCGTCACATTTTATACACTGAGTCCTGTCACTCAGGTCACTCAGTTTGCTTTCACATAAAACATAAAATCCCACAAATGAGCTGGAAGCAAAGCACCATTTGCATTTTTTTATTAATTAAAATCGACTATTCCGATTATTGTTGCAGCTCTAGAATTAAAGGTCAGAATCTAATCAAAAGAAAAAAAATGATTTATGCTGTGTGTCAAGGTGTTATTGAATAAAAGAATTGACACACTTAGTTGTTATAAAAGTTATAGAATCACATGATGGCCTGATGTTGTTGTTTGACAAGCAATGTATAAAGCAATGATCATTTAATTACCATAATCCCCAAACCCTTATGTTTTGAGCATATTGTGACTGAATCTCTCTCACAGAACTACATTATGTGTGTTAAATGCATGCAGCACCTCACAGTAGGCATCTGCCATCAGTTGTCAAAGCCAAAATCCAGCTTTGACATCACTGATTGGATTTTGGCTCTATGTGCCACACACTGTAGAGTTTTAACAGTTAAAGAGCAGCTTTGCTGCTGCTTTTTTTAAGGAGACCTAATGTCAGATGTTTATGTAAACGTGGCCAAAGCTTCAAAAATGGAGGTAAACATATCTAAAAGAAATGTGAGCAAAACCTTGCATTTCACACAGTTCTGAATGCTGCATTTTCAACAATTTTCTCTGCGTCTCCGCTCGTGACGTCATACTGGGCAGGTTTTCATGAGTGTGCCTGGAGGTTATTTGCTCCAGGCACACAACCTTACTCACATTACATGTCATTTAGCTGACGCTTTTTCCAAGCCACTTACTGTAAGTCAGGTCACATGCCTCTGGACAACTAGGGGTTAAGTGTCTTGCTCAGGGACACATTGGTTGATGTATTGCAGTGGGAACTGAACCTAGACTCCCACACCAAGGCAGGTGCCATATCCACTGCGCCATCACCACAAAACACTACCGCCACGTTTATATACATACCCTGTAGTTTTTCCATGATGTTTCACTTCGTTATTGCTTCGTTGCCGCTACAATTTCTGCTGGATGTCCCTCTTTTCGGCCCGACAACCGTTACCTTCCGCTTCTTTTGTGTTGGTATTCTAAACCCTCGGTGGATTTATGAGGACTATGGTTAACTGTGCAGTGGATATGACAAATGTCTTGGTGTGGGAGTTCCGGGTTGATTCCCACGGTGATACATCAAATCATGTCCTTGAGCGAGACACTTAACCCATAGTAGGGTGTGACCTCTGACATAAGAGCAATTGTAAGTTGCTTTGGATAAAAGCGTCAGCTAAATGACATGTAATACCCTGCTACGTGTAGCTCATGCTTATAAGGAACCCTTGTGTGTTTGCATGCTATTTTAGGAGTTATGTTGATCTGCACGTTGACTTAGAACAACTGTACAGCTGTTACTTAACAACATATACAGCTGCTTTGATATCATTTTTGTTATCTGTCGCTTATATAAATGAATGAGCTAGCTATGTAGGAAGATGACAATCACAGGATGGTTCTGTAACCAGCAGGAAAATAGTCGACAAAACACCAGACCATGTTTAAATTAAACAAGCCAACGGTTGTACTGAGCTGACACGCCGGATGTTTTGGTAACACAGAACCATCTGAGAGCTGTCATTGGAAACTGTGAGTGGCAGCTGATTGGATGAACACCTCTGTATTAAACTCTTCCCATACGGTACTATTATTAGCAGTTAATGGAACCAATATTTGAAACCGAAATGCATTGACTGTATGAAAATCTTTTAGTCAAAGTTAACAATTTGGAATGTTCCAAACTCCTGTGAGGACCCTCTCCGCCGTGACTGCCTTTACTTTGTTGGTTGGCAGTGTTCCTTGCAGGTGGGCGTGGCAGAGGGTGGTTTAGAGTGGCAGATCCATGGGCTCATTGGCAACACCTGGCAACACCTGGACTCTGTGGGCAAGTGAATTTTTAAAAGGCCTTTTGGATTCAGTTCGCTACCCTAGAATAATAAGATTCTATCTGACAGTTTGAGTGACAAATGAGTTATTTACATATTTTTTCTCGGTATAATTTGTTAACATTATTTAAGGTGTATTTAAAAATAAAATTAATTTTGGCTGTTTTATTTACAAAACAAAAAGGTTCTGTCTACAAAGTTATACTCAGACTTGGAGTTATAAGGTTTCTATCTGTGGCTCAATCATCTTTTGGAATATACAGAAGGACCAATTTAAGTCTCTTTATGGTGCCAGGTTATCTAGCGCCAGCTAACGTTAGCTGCACTGGCAACATTAGCCCGCATAAGTTAATGACTAATCTAAAAAGTTGTCCTCAGAAAATCCAAACACCAATTTGTAGCATGTTCTAAGATGCTACGCGAGCTAACCTTAGCTTAGCTATTTTTAAAAGTTGTCTTCAGCAGAATCCAAACGCATGAAAAAGAAAGACATTACTTCAACAAAATCCCACTGTAGACTAGAGCTTGCCTAAAAATGATGGCTAAATTACATGTAGGATACCAAATTAACTTAGCACACTATACACTAAAATATTGTTGTAGCAGATTTAACATTTAACCAATTAAATGACACTAAGGTTCTATCTATAATTACGTGCTTCAAAGACCCAATTACATTTATGTAGAATTTTGTACCTCAGATGGAGAATACATTAATGGTGTGCGACTGTGTGCTATTAAGATGTGCTCCATTTGTCAGTTTTGCTATTTGCAATGCTAAAACTTTACACCTCAATCTCAAAACTGATCTGAACGCAGATAGACCCTTACATTCTGGGTAGTAAGTTGTGGTCTCTCCTCACAAGGGCTGGGCATCGTTTGATTTTAACAATTCTGATGCAATTGCAATTTCCTTTTTATTCCAGTTCTTATCGTTCTTGATTCCAATTCTTTGAGGGGTGAAGTTGAAGCGGTCACATTCTTATTTCACAAAAAAAGAGAAAGTTTTATTTTGATTCAATGGTCGTTAGCAGTCTTACCGGCTTTTTCTTTGTAAAATAAAGCCACATTAGAGGGCCCTTAGTGTGCTCCATGGCTGCACATACAAGCGCATGGCCGCTATGGAAACCAAAACTAGTGCATGTTAAATTTAGAACCGCTGATCAGATTTAAACCAAATCCCCAACCGATTCATTAAGGAACGATTCCAAGTAGGAATCGATTCTAGATGCCCAATCCTATATGCTGCTGACACACCATCATCCGGCCTTGGTTGCGTTTGTTTGTTTTGCTGCAACATACAACACTACACAGACATTCTTTCACTCATGCACCCACTCATCTTACTGAATGTCATTGATTCACATCCCACTGTTCTAGGCTTAAGTTTCATTTTTGATTTTAAACTATTATCATTTGTTAATTGGCTTTGTTGTGGTGCATCTCCCTTTTTGTCATGGCTGTGCGCCCGGTTTTGACACTCAACACAAGGTTTGTTAGATGCTTTAAGTAATTATTTACACAACTGAAACTTTAACTTAATACACAGTCAAAAGCAAAAATAGCTTCCTGAAGTTTGAATGTGCAACAGTTTGTTGCAGGTGTTACAGACTGCTAACAAAGCTAAAGCAGAGCCAAATAGCACACTTATTGGTTATCGATCAAACACAGTCACAGGTGATCTGCAAATTGCCAATAATGGCCTTGAAATCAGCCAGGCCGATAATTGGTCGACCCCTACCTCTAGTTCCGATATAAGTGATGCTATGTTGTTGTACCTCCTAAGGAATTGTTGTTTTGAATGAACAGTCGGTCGTGCACACACCACACACAACACACCACAACACACACACCCACACACACACACTCTTGGCTGTTTGATTCTGGCCACACCATGCATTACTTGAAGCCTCTTGAAGTATGTGATCTTGTCTCAGCTGTCATGCAACGGTGTACCTCCCTGAACTTCTAAAATGGTATTAACATTTCTAAATGTTACAGACCAGGGGCGGGCTGGGACAAAATTTGGCCCTGGCAATTCTATCACTTACCGGCCAAATTTGCGACGGGACATTATTGCTTTTTAACTGCAAAACCAGACTCACATTAGATTATGACCCCAGCACATAGGCGTATTTACAGCTTTATAATTAAAAAACACACACTGGAGCAATTCATAAACCTTCAAATAAACAATCGTGGCACCATCTTAGAATAGAATGGAAATGCTGTATATTTAATACCCAAAACCAAAGTACGAAGACATGCACAGCTGCAAGCTTTTATTTGAAGCACCAGATCTTGGCACCAGAGAGGAGACTCCAGGCTGCAGCGCTAGTGTTGCCCATTTTTTTTTTTTTCCAGCGACCCAAATCAGCCCAAGAGCCTTCTATGTACAGACCCATGAAGGAACTTTTAGTACTACCCTAATTTACTGTTTCGTATGGCGAGTATGGATTAGTTGGATGTCCGGTGTCTCGCGGGTCAGTGAGAGCCTCACATACAGCCATCTTGCATGCCGATGTTTCCTTCTGGCAGGAAGAGGAACAAGCTTGTTTGTTTCAGATGGAAAAAGTGTCAGAAGTGAAATAATGCTTTCATTGCAACAAGGTGTAAAATGTGAGGCTGCCCCTTTAACTGCTGATAATTGCTCCCAGAGGTGACTGATATCACAATTTAACAATTAAATCTCTTTCAGATATGTTTCAACAATGACTCCATAAGCACCATTATTCCCTTTTAACTTATGACTGCATCATTGTAACGGTATGGTAACTCTACTGAAGGACGGCACACCAAACAAGGTATTACCTTTCTATGAGCATGTGTTTAAATGTGGAGAAGGAGATTCTGAGAACTCTTTGAGATTACGTTTTGTTAATTGCCCCATCCATCAAGCACAACATTCATAAATGATAGCCATTGGCTTAAAGATAATGCTCAACTATTTGATGATCATGGTTTCAGTTCTCGTGTTTAATCTAGTTAATGTCTGAGATAATAATTTGGCTTTAATCAGTCTCATTTTGTATATTTTAAATCCCCACTACCTCTAGGAACTCACGGGTTCATGTGGTCCAACAACCAATAACCAACTAATAACACAACAATTTAAGCACATATAATTCCTATTAAACCACATCATCTGCATTATATTTTGATCAACATGATCATACAGGTGATCCAGGACACAGTATTAATAGTAGTTTGCATATTTGTATTGTAAAAATAGCCAGTTGTGTTCAGTGTTTGATGTTGCTATGACAACTACAGTCTCAGATTTAGTGTTTGTTTCATAGATAAATAGCAAAGATCAGCAATGTAATACACACACCTCCACTGAGTCATCAGAACTAAAACTGACTTAATCTGTTTGGGTCTTACGCTAAAAGTTTTCTTCTTCTGGCTGTGCTTAACATACTACACAGGGTTTATTTTTGGGAATCAAAGGTTACACCATTCATATACCTAATAATCTTTCCAGTTTGACTTTCAAAAGACAAGTGTCATGTCAATAATGACAAGCAGGTGGAGCTGTGAGCAAAGTTTAAGCTCAGAAAAAAACTCCCAGTAACATACATTTTGGGATTTCTTTCTGCTTAATTCCTGAGACGGTTCCTTCTCATAGACGGAGCTTATAAGTGCAGCCTGCTTCACACAGTTATCTATGTAACATCAAGACCTTGCCTCTCTGCACTTACTCCATATCGGCATAACTAGAGGCTAACAGTCTCATTTTAATTGATTTACTCTCGCATCTCTGCTTCTTCCTGTGCATTCTGACGCTACTGCGGTTGGTGCTGTAAGTGACAGTGTGGAGAGGCGTTCTAATCCGGAGGTGGCAAATAATCAGAATAATTTGGCCCCCTGTGTGTGTGTGTGTGTGTGTGTGTGTGTTTGTGTGGGCGATGGCCTGTATGTACTGCTTGTCATTTTTCAATTACTCGACTGTGGTTAAATGTTCATTTTCAGCAGTCAGCCCGAGCAAAAACTACTGAGCCCCATTAGGTTACCCACAGCTTCACACTCATTAGTTTTCTCCGGTCAGACGAGAGTGAGGGAGAAGTGGGGCGGCCTTTTCCAAAGAGGTCAGGGTGGGTCTAGTGCTCTGCACGCCACAGCAGAGATTGTTAAGGAGTTTTCAACCATATCCCACAATAGTAACATTGCTGTGAAGACTTGTGTGACCTTTGTAAGGCAAATCAGCGCGCACTGGCAAATCAGCGCACACTTCTAATTGACCTTATCTCTTTTTCCTTCTCTGTCTTTCCTCCTTTCTCTCACATGCGGAGGAAACCACTGACCTATGAGAGAGGCTGCGAAACATGACGGCGCAAAACTAAGGATTATGGTTGTTTTTAAAATCCATTCCAGGAAAACTGTTGGAATTGTGTATTCTCTTTACTGCTAATAGGCAGTGTTGGGATGAACTAAGTATATTACTCAAGTGCTGTAATTAGTACAAATCTGAAGTACTTGTAGGTTATTGATCTTTCTTTTCATGCCACTTTTTACTTCTACTCCCTACATTTCAGGGAAATTGTACTTTTTACTCCACCACATTAAACTGATCGCTTTAGTCACTAGTTACTCTCAATTTAGGATTTTTTTGCGCACAACATTTAAAAGTTATATAAATACATGTTTTTTTTAAATAAATGACTACCCAACAATATAACAACAACTCCAGGTGAGATAACAGCCAATTGAACCACTCATTTCCGGTTTCTAAAAGATTTTTCCTGCGTTGTACTTTTACCTTTAATACTTTAAGTCCATGTCCTCATGATACTTTTACTTAGCACCATTTCAATGCGGACTTTACTTGTCAAGAGTATTTTTACAGTGTGGCATTAATACTTTTACTTAAGTAAAAGATCGGATAATTCTTCCCCACCCTGCTAATACTGGTAAGGGGGCTTTATCTTCCTTCTGCATCAAGCAGGATGCTTCAGAGTAGTACAGGCATCATTAACCAACGCCTCTGTTTCCATTGACCTGAGGGATCCTGTCTTGATTTTGTGCTGCTTCGGCTCTGCCAGCTAAATGGAGGTTGCAGGGGATTGCATCCATTTCGAGGTAGTCCATTCAAATGGTCCCCGTTTCCACTTGGCACTGTTTTCTCTTCCCTAATGTTTCTGGGGCTGTTGGGAGGGACACAGTTTTTGTGTCTTTGTTGTCTCAGCACTGAGAGACTTTTTTTCCGAGAGACATTAGCAGGGCGGATGCAAGGTGACACCATTGCAAGTTCGCCACTTCACCTTGTGCTCTGACACCTGGACGTTCTCTCTGCCCTCTCTCTGCATGGTGTAGTATCCTCCTGAGCAGCAGGCTCTAAAGCAAGGCTGATTGTAACTATTCATCACGCCAGCCTCCACTTAATTGGACCAAAAGTAAGGGAGACCAGGGATAGTTGTAACACGTTTAATTTTCCCCAATCAGGAACAAGTTTCGAATCACCTGATTCATGCTCTGTTTAGTCTGTAATACACGTTTTTTAACCCTATTTTTTAGTGATAGCATTGGCCGGGTTTATAATTAAACTCTAATCTTAATTTTTTGTATTGATGTCTACATGGATAGTAAATTAAACTAGTTTATGGCGGCAGAGAAAGACAAACCAAGGGGTGCCTCTTAACACACACACACACACACACACACACACGCACACAATAAAAGTTTCTATGTCAAGTTATGTATGTTATTTCATGATGTTACATTTCACCCCAGCGTCAACGCATTCTTATGATCGGCTCCGTATGATATTGTACAGAAATGTATGGATGACATTCTACAAATTAAGAGACCACCAGCTGGTCACGTGGCAGCGGGTGGTCACATGATGTCTGCTTGCTAGAGCTCCTTGAACTGAGCGACAGTTTCTAGTTGTTGTTTAGGCCTTGCGACGCGGTCTAGAGACATCCGTCACAACTCTGTCTTATCCACGCATTAGTATCCTGTTGCACTGATTGACTTTTAGCTGGGTACAGAGCACAAGAAATGCCGCTCGTTTCAGCAGAGATTACGGATAAATAGAGTCCACAAATATGAGCATTTTGCTGCAAGAAAAGTTAAGATTAGGCACCACAATGACCATTAAGATTTGGAAAAACACTCCCAAAGAACACACGTTTCCTGGGTGAAAGGCTTTAGTTTCCTCTGGGAAGCAAAACTCCGTCTCTGGCTTGAAAGTCCTGGTGTTAATGACTTTCCCATCCGCCCGACCACCTCCCTATGTGACCAGCCGCGTTCTTAACAGCAAACAGCTAAAAAAAACGTGGATGCTTACGAATTACAGTGCTTAAGGTTTTCGTATCTATTTGACTGAAGGGTAAGAGAGTATCAAATGTTACATTTCACCCCCCGCATGTACAACTACCACGGACTATGGGGTAAATTGTAGCATCTTACTCCTTGTGTTTGAGACAGAGAGTGAAACCATGCATTTTTGTTTGGGTTCACAGAAATAACACACTCCATTATAGCAGACAACATGTAATTAGATTTGTATCACATTTTCAACACACAGGTCAGAAGAGCTCCAAGATGCAGACAGAATGTCAAAAATGTTACACTAACCTCGGTCTCCCTAGATTGTAGGGTGGCACAAGACTCGTCAGGGGGTGTGGACAGCTACAGTTCACATAAGACGCTGATAGCACTCAGGTGTGCTCTCATGGAATAAACACACTTTGTCTCTACACACAGTGTTACATTTAGCCACTACAGACTCTACTTTCATACCCAGTTACCCTGCTGTCAGTGTAATTCAGTCCTATCATCCCTCACACCCAGTTGAAATTAACAGGTAATTTGTAAATGTCCTTTGGGTTAGACACCTCATTTTCCTCCTTTTTCCAACAATCCAGCACCCACAAGCTAATTTTCTTGTCTTTTGAATAAGGTTTTCATTCACAAATAGAGTTATGGGTCCACGAAATAAATGAAAGTAAATGATGAAAAGAAAAAAGTGATTTACCGGTAACATAGTGATCAATCAATGACTACTACCCAGGATTCCTTGTTCCGTAGAGCGTGTCTGCCATGATCTGAAGATGTCCATTTGAGAAGTAATGAGATTGAGGAGATGGTATAGGTACTGTTTCACATATCTTGTAACACGCAAACACTGCTCACACACACAACTCATTTTAACGACAGATAAAATTTAAGTCTGGCACAAATGCATGAAAACAAGTTTAACCTAAATGTACAGCACTGTATATTACTGCTGCATTTACAACCATTGTCACTTTCCATAGAGTAAAATACAGACAATTGGTGGACACCTTTGGGCTCGTTATTCCGCTCAAAGTCTCTATTTAGCGCCGGGACTCTATGTTCCTTTGGTGTTTATATTTATGGTAAGTCTCTTGGCGTCCGGGACTCTTGAATTCACTTTTGACGCTTTGAGCAGGACATACTGATTGACACGCAGGACTACGTGGCCGACAGGGCCATGTCCTGCAACTTCCACAAACACATGCAACACACAAAACACCAGGCAAATTAAGCAAACAACTTCAATATTTGACACCATGTCAGGCATTCAGCACCGCACTGCATATACACACAACACAACCAATACATAACGCGATGCTTTAAAAAACGATCCAAAGAAAAAACAACTTCATTATTTGAACATACATGCAGCATTCAGCAAATACCTGCAGCTATAATCCCACCATATAACCGTATCACAACCAACATAATAACCGCGCCGCATATACACACAACACAAAACAACAATACATAAACCGCTGCATATACACACAACACAACCAAATACAACACACGACCTGCATAACACCAACCAATCATACCGCATAACACAAACAACAAACTAAACGCGCTGCATATACAAAACACAACCCAAAATACAAAAACATGCTGCCATATACACCAACACCAACCAAATACATAAACACGCGCTATACACACAACACAAACCAAATACATAACCGCGCTGCATATACACACAACACAACCAACTACATAACACGTCGCAATAACACACTACACAACCAATACATAAACGTAACAAATAAAAAACGATGCAAAAAAGAAAAGCCACAAATCTTGAAAAGAAATTAAAAAAACAAAAACGCTGCATCAGATTGGTCCACAACGTAATCCGGTTTTTTTTTTCTCTCTTTTAGTGCTGTTGCCTACACTAGGATAGGATTAAGCCGGGATATTAAAGTTTCCTGGAGAATTAGCTTGGACTCGGTTGCACGAAACCAGGGTCCTGTTGCACGAAAAGGTAGAATAAAGATATTCAGGATAAGTGAAAAAGCGCAGCTTGACTTCGTGTGACGGCTTCCTGAGCTTAATCGGTTGCACGTTTGCCGAAACCATATGAAACAGGTGGGCTCTTGTCAAGCCGAGGTAGATAGCCAGGATATGCACGTTCACGGCTTTCTCAAATAGACCACTTATCGATCACAGATTATCGATGCAGGATGAGTAAGCGCAGTGCCGCCAAGTTTCTCACCCAATGACGCAGCATCTGCTAATGGAAGGTAACGAGGAGGTGAAGAATATGAGCAACAGGGTAAATACGGCTCGTATCAAACGGAGAAAAACAAGGCCCGACAGAGCGGCCCGACTGACATGTGGGGGTGTAAAAAAATATTACTTTCATCTCAAAAGTGAGCAGAGGGAACATGTTCCTCGGACTGGCCCTACGGACTTTAGGCTTATTTCAAAACCTTAGTCCGTGAGAAGGTTTTACAACCAGCGCACAAATCTCTATAAGCTTATCTAAATTATTTAGACAATAATGTTCATATAGAAACAAATCATAAAGGACCAACTAGAAAAAAAAGGTAAATGACTTCATCACGCTGTGAGCATATGAAAACATATTCATTTTTTTTTATTCTTATGACAAAGTGACCGCACCAAAAAATAAGATGAAGAAGCATTGTGGGTGTCCCAGTGTGAGTAATGATAACTCCCACTACATACGTGCTGTATATAGGCCACTATTAGTCCGTGATGTGAGCTTGTTTGAAACCAATGTACAGGTTATATCAACAAAACATGTAGGCCCACTATATTACAGGAGTAACACAAACTTACACCTTTCACTAGAGAACGGACAAAGCAACAAGAACACGAATCATGATGTATGTGGGATCTTGACATCCATCTTCATTATTCATCTGGGAAACATCGCTAACTTAATATCATCTGGAATACGCTACATTATATATCGCGTCAAACGTAAATCACGGTAGCGCGTCCTGTATAAACCTGAAGCTGAGACCACGGTAGCTGCGCTCTTATCTCTACTTTACAGGAGAGATGGACACCTGACACAAATCGCAGTCTGTGGTAGGCAATAGACCCACTAGCCACCGGGCACGGCACCGGGTCAGCAGGCCACCGGGCGCGGCGGCCCGGGCACCGGCCAGTCCGCCACCGGGACGCGGGGCCACCGCCGCCGCCAGCAGCCCAACATGTTTTTTTTCACAAAATAACCAACTCAAAAAACATATTACCGTCCCACGGAAAGTCCCCACTTCGCATCAGGAGTTGCCCGGTCAACATTCGACCAATCTAAACAGCTTAGTAGGTTTAAACCCAACTCGCGACAACAAAATGCACGATTGCTAATGCATGTGTAATAAAATAAGCACACAGCAGAAGACAACGAAATAACACTGTTAAACACTTTATTTCGGATACAGAAGCTGCAGTGATTTGACACAATGAGACTCCAGGATAATCCCCTAGACCTTGCTGTTAGCCTGCTCTGGACAGGCTAGCCGCAAAATACATCTCCTGGCTTGTTACTTGGCGGGCTTAATTCAATTTCGCACGATGCCAGCTATTCTCAGGATAACTTAATATCACCGGGTTTTTTTTATGTCCATTGTAAATTCTTATTAATAATAATAATACCGATATAAACTCCTCATCCTGGTTTCATGCAACAGCTCCCAGATGAAGTAAGCCCAGCCAGTACCATGGAGATTTATTCTTTGCGGCTAGCTGGTCCAGAGCAGGCTAACAGCCGGCTAATTAATCCTGAGTCTCTCGTTAAATCAGCTGCAGCTCTGATCCGAAATAAACGTGTTATACCAGTTATGCGTTGTCTTCGGCATGTGTTCTGCCTTTATTTTTATTAAAATCCATTAGCCTACTTGTACACTATGTGGTTCGCAAGTTTTTTAAACCCTACTAACAGCTGTTTAGATGGTCAGAAATGTTGCACTGGCACCCTGAGCGAGTGGGACTTTCCCGGTTGGGCGGTTAGTGGTCGAGGCCGCCTGGGCGTGCGGCCGTGCCCCGGTGGTCGGCCGCGGGTCCGCTGCCTGGCGGCACGACCATGTGCGGTTGCGTCGTCGCATCTCTCTCTGTAAAAGTAGAGACTGAGCAAGCGCAGCGTCCGTGGTCTCAGCTTCACGGTTACAGGAGTGCTACCGGAGATTAACGTGTGACGATATTAAGGCAGCGATCATTCCACTGAATTATATTATGCAGTTGGTCAGAGACCAATACATCATGATTCAGGCTGCCAACTCCTCACTCATGGTGCGTGAGACCACACGATTTGACTGGTATTTCACAAGCCACACGCCACAACCCGATTTCTCACGTAAGTTCCAGCCCGGTCGGTCAAATTTAGGCAGCGAGGTTATCTATTGTTTTTACCCGTTGAGCCACCGTGATCGATAGTGTGCTTCAGAGACGTGTGAGTGGGTTCAAGAGAACTCCCTGTCTGTGGAATTCAAAATTGTCGCAGAACATGATAACCTTTTTTTCTGGCATCCAGGTGCATTCCCGGCTTCAGTATGTGGCTTAGTATACAGATCGTCCGTTGCTTCGTGGTCCATCTCTCAGTAAAAGTAGAGGGGAGCAGCGGGGGTAGTGTAGCACGTCAGTTTTCATGTTTTGGATCGCTCTGGGGAGGGGGGGGGGGGGGGCAAGGGACGCGTGTATCCATGCCACCTCTAAAACTCGTTCAGAGACCAGAGGCACAAGTGGGCCTCTGGTCTGTCAGAGCTTAATGAGATCGGTTTACGAATTGATTGCCGTTTTGCGTAGATTTTGACTTTTATATGTTTTTTCCAATTGTTTAAACGATGAAGTGAAGAGGCCTCGTCCACCTGTTTGGAGCTGGCTGGTGAATGTGATGATACTAGACACGCCGGGACCCTTTTTGTGGATCTACTGATTGCAGCGGAAAACCTTTTTTTTTATAGCAATATACCGATTTTATTTTTTTTACTGTTTTATGGTGGGATTGTGCTTCGTTTGGAGAGGCATTTAAACAATAGGTCCAACACTGATTATTCACTGTTACATTTTAGTTGTGTGGTTGCGTCGGGGCATTCCGCCACCGTCTGTCTATTGTTCCAAGACAGCCGTGCCACAATTGGATTTCATTCATTCGATTCTAGAGTGAATGTGATACCTATATGCTAAAATATACAATGACGGAGGAAGCCTAGTGACGAGTCCATAGCAACCAGTTCAGGTGTTGAATTTGTTATTACCCAGTGTGCTTTGTTGAATGGTCTCAATGTTTTATTGTTTTATTTCATGTGAATACTAGTTTACTAGAGGAGTAACTTAGTATTTAAAGTAATGCAGGAATGCAGGGAGTGTGCATTTAGTTCCCATGTTAATTGTGTTTCCACGACAACGTTATTGAGTAACTCTACTGAAATGGCCACCATGACAGTGGAGTGTGACGCAGAAGATGAACAAATGAATCAATGAATTGTTGGACAGGGTCATTCCTTTTCCCCCCCATCATTTTGGAGAGTTATAGAAATTTAATTGATAGTGAATTGAACTTCAAGTCTGTTTTGACTAAATATCTCAAAATCACTAAAATAAAGAGAGAAAATTACATAGACCAGGGGTCTTCAACATTTTCCAGGCCAAGGACCCCCAAACTGATGGCGAGATG
>NC_045741.1:2189412-2234588 GCF_008692095.1 Etheostoma spectabile | reverse complement strand
ATGGAGCGGGGGAACACCTAAGTATATATAGTGTCTAAAATTGTGTTTATCAAACTGGTCCTATAGTGCCATTGTGCATTTGATGATCCCTGAAAAAGACATCTTCTGACTCCCTTTATCTGTACTACAGTGTGGTGAATTCATGTTAATGTGTATTTAAAGACATTCATGTGGAAAAAATTGTAGGGGGGGGGGGGGGGGGAATATAAAAAAAAAAAGGCTAATCAACCAAAACTTTCGCGAACCCATGCAGTACCTCCGCGGAACCCACTAGGGGCGCGGACCCCTGTTGAAGGACCCAGGAACTAGACTAAAATTAGCCTAATTTAATTAGGTAACTTTATGTTTGTGTGAACATTTAACTTTTAATTAGTATGATGTGGGATATGTTTTCTTTGCAGGGTGCAAATAGTCCCCAAAAGAAGTTGAAACAAAGGACTATTTTGCGGAGACACGCTTGTGGTATTCAGAACTAGGCAGCCAAGAGGAAATGAAAACAACCCAGAGCGTTTTTCCTCCTATGACCAGAACCTAACTGTTGTGTAGCCAGAACTTACATAGCCTGTGGAGGACAGGTCTGGAATGCAAGACTAAGGCTGGAATCCCATTCTTCCCCTTACACCCTACCCGTGGCCCTTACCCCTACCCCTGGCCCTTGAAAACAAGGGGTAGGGGTAAGGGGTGAAACATACCCATATGAATTGACGGGACAACCAATTGGTGACACACCAAACGTATTGCTCACAAACTTCAGATGACGTCTAGGTCGTTGATTGTGTGGGTTGGACAACAGTGTGTGTTATATATTGTATTAGTTATTTTAGGTTCACTTTTGCTAGTGAGAGTACTTATCTGTGTAGTACTAGTCTGTTTGCAATACAAAGGTGTATACACATGCATCATGTGTAAATACATACAATTACACTCGGCCCTTATTAGGTCCCCCTCTGCACGGGTTGGACCCCCTTTTGCCTTCAGAAACTGCCTCAATTATTAGTGGCATAGATTCAACAAGGTGCTGGAAGCACTCCTCAGGAGTTTGGTCCATATTACATGATGGCATCAAACAGTTTCCGCAGATTTTGCGGCGGCACATCCATGATGAGAATCTCCGTACACACATCCCAAAGATGCTCTATGGGATTGAGAATTGGTGACTGTGGAGGCATTATGAGAGACAGCGAACTCATTGTCAGTTCAAGGAAACCAGGTCGGTGATGATTCCGCTTTATGACATGGGGGGAGAATTATCCTGCTGAAATGTTCGACACAAGAAGTGGGTAAATGGTCATAGAGGGATGGGACATGGTCAGCAACAAGAACTCAGGGAGGCTGTGGCGTTGCAACCGAGGTCAATTGGGAACAAGGGGCCCAAAGAGTGCCAAGAAAAACAAAAAAATATTACCCACACCATGACACACACCACCAGCTGAAACCGTGTACAGGCAGGATGGATCCATGCTTCATGTTGTAGACGCCCCAATCTGGACCCTACCATCCGACTGTCGCAGCAGAAACGGGACTCATCAGACCAGGCAACGTTTTTCCAATCTTCTATTGTCCAATTTTGATGAGCTTGTGAAAATTGTAGTCTCAGTTTCCTGTTCTTAGAGAACGGAGGGCACCCGATGTGGTCTTCTGATGCTGTATCCCAATCTGCCTCAAAGTTCGACGTACTGTGCGTTCAGAGATGCTCTTCTGCCCACCTTGGTGGTAACGGGGTTTAATTTGAGTAAATGTGCCATTCGAACCAGCCGAAACCAGTCTGGCCATTATCCGATGACACTCTGGGCATCAACAAGCATTTCCGCCCACAGTAACTGCCGACTCAGGATGTTTTTCTTTGCGGACATTCTCTGTAACCCTAGAGATGGTTGTGCGTGAAAATCCCAGTAGATTAGCAGTTTCTGAAATACTCAGGACCAGGCCCTTCTGGCACCACCATCATGCCACGTTCAAAGTCACTCAATCACATTTCTTCCCATACTGAGCTCGGTGGAAACTGCAGGAGATTCTCTGACCATGTCTACATGCCTAAATGCCACTGGAGTTGCAGCAATGTGATTGGGCGCTTAGAAATTAAGTGTTAACGAGAGTTGGAAGGTTACCTAATAAAAGTGGAGGGAGTGTACAACCCTGATAAATGTGAGTGTTGTATATCTGTTTCAGTTCATCACCGTTTGGAAGGCATTGATGTTCAACAAAACATTTGTTGACAAAATCGGGCTTATTGGTGATAAAATTGAACATAAAAGGCAAATAACGTTACATAAAAATAATGGTTACCAGAACCATTGTCACTATTAGAACACATAACGAACATGTCGCCCCCCCCAACAAAAAAAGGACTCATATGTGTAAAACTAAAAAAATACAAACAAGACACAAACAAACTACACACAAACTACACGGTTGTAGCTACAGCTGCTCTGATATTCCAGGACCAGTCTGGAGCCTTTTGGCCAGAACCCCCCTCAATATCATCAGTGTCCCATATCAAAACAAACAAACAAATAAACAAGTGCATGAACAATGACAGGAATTAAATTAAATAGTTTACACTAATAGTAGGCTACCAATGCAAGAATGACTGGGTACAACATGAACATGTAATTAGGAACGTCTGTCGTTTGCAGACCCAGCCTGGATCAGCTGCTGTGTCCTCCTGGTCCTCTGTGTGAGACAGGGCGGTATCTGTTAAGCAAGTAGCGATGTATCATGACCGTATATATATATAGCTATAAATCTATGCGATCTATACAGTCCATAAAGGCAGAAATATGTGGGGACGTTCAACGTTAGCGATTCGGTAGCGATTAGCTTAGCATGGCAAGCTAGCGATTTTTAAAAGTTTCAGTTAGACACAGGGTACAAATGTACAGGATGCATAGACACAAAACAAGACTGTCGTAACTTTTTAATCAATTATTTTAAGCTGACAAGTACTTACATTCATGTGTCTCTCTGTTGATGCAAGCGCAACCACTCCGTGTGTTTTCTAGTGAGGTCGCGGCCACACTAGAAACACACAGGCAGGTGTGGCTGCTGCACAACAAGAGACCATGAATGGTAAGTACTTTATAAGCTGTCAATTAATTGATTAAGAAGTTACGCAGTCTTGTTTTGTGGTTATGCAGTCCTGTACATGTGTACCATGTTTCCTAAATGAAACTTTTTAAAATCGCTAGCTTGCAATGTTAAACGCTAATCGCTAAGCTAATCGCTAACGTGGAAAACAGGCCCAAATATTTCGCCTTGAATTGGACTGTATAGAGCGCATAGATTGTCTAGCTAGAATATATTAACGGTCTAGATACATCGCTACGGCTTAACATATACAGCCCGTCTCACACAGGGAGGACCAAGGAGGACACAGCAGCTGATCCCGGTTGGGCTGCAAAACGAGCAGAGTTTCCTAATCATAGTCAGTTGGTACCAATTCATTATTGCATTGGTAGCCTAATATTATGTAATATATTAATGAATCTGTTCAGTGTCATGCAATTGTTATATTGTTGTTGGTTTGATAGGGGACGATGATGATTGTGAGGGGGGTTACTGGCCAAAAAGGCTCCAGACTGGTCTGGAATCTCAGAGGCAGCGTAGCTACACGTGGTAGTGTGTCTGGTGTAGTTGTTTGTGGTCTGTGTGTATTTTTTAGTTTACACATATGAGTGCTTTTATTGGGCCTGTGCGCATGTTAGTTATGTCTAATAGTTGGACAATGGTCTGTAACATTATTTTATGTAACGTTTTTGCCGTTATGTTCCAATTTACACCAAGAAAGAACAGATTGTGTCAACAAAATGTTGTGTGAACATCAAGACAATTCAAAAACGGGATAACTGAACACAGCGTAAAACACACCTGCTACAGGGTTGTACACCACCGGCCACTTTAGTAGGTACAACCTGTTCCAACTGACTCGTTAACAATAATTCGAAGCAAGCCAATCACATGGCGGAACTTCAGTGCATTTAGGCTGTAGCATGGTCAAGAGACTCTCCTGCAGTTCAAAACGAGCATCAGGTATGGGAAAAGAAAGGTGATTTGAGTTGACTTTGAAAAGTGGCTGATTGTTGGTGCCAGAAGGGATGGTCTGAGTATGTCAGAAACTGCTAATCTCTGGGATTTGCAAGCACAACCATCTCTAGGGTTTACAGAGAATGGGAGGGGTCAGAAAAGAAAAAACATCCAGTGACGGCAGTTCTGTGGGCGGAAATGCCTTGTGATGGCAGAGGGTCAGAGGAGAATGGCCAGATGGTTCGAAGCTGATAGAAGGGTAACAGGGAACAATAACCACCGTTAACAAACAAGGGGGCAGAGAGATCTCTGAACGAACGTACGTCGAAATTTGAGCAGATGTGGCTACAGCAGCAGAAGACCACATCGGGTGCCACTCCACTTTCAGCTAAGAACAGGAAAACTGAGACTACAAATTTGCACAAAGCTCATCCAAATTTGGACAAATAGGAAGATGGAAAGTTGCCTGGTCTGATGAGTCCGATTTTCTGCTGCGACAGTCGGATGGTTAGGGTCAGAATTTGGCGGTCTACAACATGAAAGCATGGATCATCTGCCTTGTATCAAACGGTTCAGGGCTGGTGCCGTGGTGGTGTCATGGTGTGGGGGAATATTTGTTCTTGCGCCACTCTTTGGGACCCTTGGTACCACTTGAGCATCGTGGCACGCCACAGCCTAACTGAGTATTGTTGCTGACCATGTCCATCCCTTTATGACCATCATGTACCCAACTTCTGATGGTACTCTTGCAGCAGGATAATGCGCCATGTCTAAGCTGGAATAATCACAGACTGGTTTCTTGAACTGACAATGAGTCGCTGTAATCAAATGGCACTCCACAGTCACCAGATCGCAATCCAATAGAGCATCTTTGGTATTGTGGTGGAACGGGAGATCGCATCAGGATGGGCAGCCGACACATCTGCGGAAACTGGTGTGATGCATCATGTCAATATGGACCAAAACTCCCTGAGGAATGCTTCCAGCACCTTGTTGAATCGATGCCACGAAGAATTGAGGCAGTTCGAAGCCAGGGGGTCCAACACCGTTACTAGCAGGGGGTACCTAATAAGTGGCCGGTGAGTGTATATGTATGTCTATGTAACACATGAGCATGTGTATACACATTGATTGACAAAAAAGACCTAAGTACTCACAGTAAGTACTCTGCAATACCAAAGGGAACCAACATAACTATAAATATTATAAACCACACTGTGTCCAAACCCACACAATCAACAGACCTAGACGGAAGCTGGGAAGGTTGTGATCAATACTGTCTGGTGATGTCACCAAGTTTGGTGTCCAATTTTAGGGATGTTTTCACCCCTTACCCCTACCCCCTTGGTTCAAGGGCAAGGGGTAGGGGGGTCAGGGCCAAGGGGTAGGTAAGGGGAAGGAATGGGATTCAAGCCTAGTCTTGCATTGCCAGACCTGTCTCCACAGTGCTATGTAAGGTTGGCTACACAACAGTAGGTTCTGGGAATAGGAGCGAAAAAAACGCTATGGGTGTTTCATTCCTCTTTGGCTGCACAAGTTCTGAAACCGCAACTGTGTCTCCGCAAAATGTCTGGTTCAACTTCTTTTGGTGGAATATTTGCACACTGCAAAAGAAACCTATCCCACATCAAATACAAATTAAAAGTTAAAGGGTCACACAAACAGTAAAGTTGACCTTATTAAATTAGCTAATTTATCGATGTCAGGGGTCTCAACAGGGGGTCGGACCCATAGGGGGTCCGCGGGAGGTACTGGCATGGGGTGTCGCGAAAGTTTTGGTTGATGAGACTTTTTTTTATATTCCCCCACCCCCCCCCTGCCAATTGTTTCCACTAATTGAAAGGGTCTTTAACTACACATTAACAGAATTCAACCCCATGTAGTAAACAGATAAATGGAGGAGAAGAGTCTTTCAGTCATCAATGCACACATGGACAATATAGGACGTTTGATATAAACACAATTTTAACACTATATATAATTAGGGGGGGCCTCCGCTCCCATCCGCCAATCAGTTGGGCGGTCCTTGCCTGGAAATGTTGAAGGACCCTGTCTATGTGAATTTTCTCTCTTATTTATAGTGATTTTGAGAATTTAGTCAAAACAGACTTGAAGTGCAATTCACTATAATAAATTATATAACTCTCCAAATGATGGGGGGGAAAAGGAATGACCCTGTCAACAATTCGTGATTCCTTTGTTCATCTTCGGCGTCACACTCCACTCATGGTGGCAGTTTCAAGTAGAGGTTACTCAAGAACGTTGTCGTGGAAACACAATGAACATGGCGAACGAAACGCACACTCCCTGCCTTCATCATTATAACTACTAAGTTACTACACTATAGTAAACTAGTATCACATGAAAATAAACAATAAAACATTGAGCACAGTCACAAAGCACAATGGGTAATCACAAAATTCAACAACGGAACTGGTGCTAGGACTTGTCAATAGGCTTCCTCGTCATTGATATTTTAGGCATATGGGATCACCTTTTTTCAAAACCTTCTAGAATCGAATGATGATGAAATCCAATTGTGGCACGGCTTTTCTTGGAAAAATGACAGACGGTGGCGGAATGCCCCGACGCAACCACACAACTAACAGTAACAGGGAATAATCAGGTTGGACCTAGGGTTTAGAAAGGCCTCTCCACGAAGCGCAATCCCACCATAAACAGTAGAAAAAAATAAAATCGGTATATTGCCTATAAAAAAAAAGGTTTTTCCGCAATCAGTAGATCCACAAAAAGGGTCCCGGCGTGTCTAGTATCATCACAGTCACCAGCCAGCTCCAAAAGTTGCGAGGCCTCTTCACCTTCATTTTAAACAAATTGGAAAAAACATTAAAAGTCAAAAAATACGCAAACGGCAATCCATTAGTAAACCGCCAGCAAATTTAGACAGGCATGACAAAAGTCTGTCGCTTGTGTAAAAAATTTGAATGACGCGCCGCTGAAATATATTTCTAATCAAGATGATTTACAAGAAATGGTCATTTTAATCCCACCAGCTTTTGTAATAATGTTTCAGTGCAAAAGGAAAGTCAAAAAGTGTGTTTAATATTCACGTTGGTTAAAGCCATTGAGTCAATTTTGCAAAGACAAAGTGTTGCGCCTTGTCAATGAGCTCACCTGTGACTAATAAGGCTCAATTAGGTCTCAGGTGTGTATATAAAAACAACCAAGTACACTAGGGAACCTTCACTCAACTGAACTAGACCTCTGCAACATGCCTAGCTTACCCTGAGACTAAAGTTTGGATTATCAAGAGGTGAAGACCAGATCCCACTGTGAGTGGCAGCCACCTTCAATGTGTCTCAGCGTCAAGTACAGAGGATTAAAAAACATTTGAAGAACGGGAGAGTTTTTGGACAAGCACAGGTCAGGCAGACCCGCAAGACAAACCGCTCGGAGCTGTTGTGGATCGAAAATACAAGGCAGACCCATTTTCCACGCAGCACGAGAGCTCCACCAGACCTGGTCCTCTGAAAAGTCCCTGTATGTCAACCAGAACGGGTTGTCGGTTCGTCTCGAAATGGCTCCAGGTCGAATCAGTGCCCAGAAGCCAGCATAACAACAGGCAATGAAAAACGTGTGGCATGGGCCAAGGCCCAACGCCATGCTAAAAGAAGGACCTGGCACGAAGTGGACGAAAGTGATTTTTCAGATTAATCTTGTTGAATTACACCACAGTTGCCGCAAATATTGCCAAGAGACCTACTGGAGCCGCATGGACAAGATTCCACCTAGAAAACAGTGAAGTTTGGTGAAAAAATCTCATGGTATGGGTACAGCCAGTCAGTATGGGGGTTGTGCGAGAGATCTGCAGCGGTGGAAGCAACGCAAAATAGTCTAAAATACCAAGAAACTTGATACATCTATTATTCCCAACCAATAAGAGGCCAAATTGTGCGCAGGTGGTGCCCATCGCATACTTCATCTCCACTTCAAAGTTCATCAGGCGAAGAAGATCAGATTGCTCCAGGATTGGAGGCCCAGTCACCAGACAGGAACATCATGGGCATATGTGGGGTAGGATGAAAAAAGAGGAAGCATGGAAGACCAAAACAAAAGAATATGATGAACTCTGGGAGGCATGCAAGAGTGCTTCCTAGCTATTCCTGAGGACTTCATCAGACATTGTATGATCTTGGACCAAACTGCAGGGATGCCAGCCTTCAAGCTCAATGGAAGCAGAAAAGATATTTAAATTGGAATTCACCGCACCACTATTTAATTTGCTGCTATTTTAGATTTGTAGGTAAATTTGTTCAATTTATGTATAGGCACAAAACCTTTGTCTGGCCAAAATGTGACCTTTCTGTCTTGTTTAAATAATAAATTCTGTTTTTAGTGAAAACTAATTATGTCAGCTGCATTGAACATTCATTGGGAGGGGTTTTAGCTTCATATGAGCTATTCTTACACCAATTGATTAATTAAAAGTCGGTTAATAGCAGGTGTTTCTACAAAATAGATAAGCGACAAGACTTTTGTCAGAGTCTGTATAGGCCTACAGGCATTGAGGAAACCTTTTTGGCAACTTTGGCACGGCAAAGTTGTGCCAGACCAGGCAACAGTAATTTTCTGCTGCTCCATCCTTAGCAAGGTTACTTATTAAAGCAGTGTATGAAATCAGAGTATACCTACACCATTTAGTTGTTTTGGTTATTTAGAATAATTTAAAAATAATCTGGTCACGCCCATCCCCCGGCAGTGCTCCTCTTGCCCCCCACAAATGCAATTATGGGTCAGACCATCTGCTAGAGAAAACATAAGAGCTACATGGAAAAAACACAAAAATATGCAGCAAAAACAAGTCGCTTTGAAATACAAAAAGTTGGGGGGCGCTTGGATTTTGACTATTGAAATCAACAAGCAGGATGGCAATTCCCACTGTTATGTCTCTCTCTTTTCACGCCTACTCGCGCATGTTAGAAGAAAGCAAAACAACAGACAAAGCGTGGCTTCCCGCTGGTAGCATCTACCCATTACACTACAAGGGGCCAGTTCTGAAGGCATTTCCTCATTAGTCCCAGGTCAAATTGATTATATTAGCAACAGGGTCCACAATAAATGTTTTAAAGTCATTTCAGTTAATATACTGTACATTTACACTCTGTTTTGGGCTTTTTCTTTCTAACCATTAATTGTCCACTTTCACAATGCAAGTCCTCATGCTTGTGTAAGGTATTATTTTCTTCCGTGCACAGGGCCGAGTTGTGGCTCGCCAGTCCCCATCCTCAACACCCTCATTAATATTACATGAACTTATTAGGTCTTCTAGTGCTTTACCCTTTCCAAACACTGTCTTACTTTCAAAAAAAAAAAAATTATAGGGAAATGTCAAAAGAAAATGAGATTAGTGTTCATTCTTGCCTCTCCGCTGTGGTAAATACATTTTATGTGTGATTTTCACCCAAATAAGATGGGGCTACGATGAGTAGGTTCTGGACAGGTATGAATGAGGAGGCCGTACTCTGAAGGTAATGACGGATGGAGGAGCAAGTGCAGGTTTCAAAAAGCATTTGAAATGAATCATTATCAACTGTGTTGTGGGTCTCCAACCACCCAATCACTTGACCTCTCATTACCGAGGAAGTGTTCCTGTAAATATATTATTAACAAGTCAGTGGTTGGAATCAGCATGACCTGGCTGGTCATATGCAAGCCCACTCCCTCCCTTACAGCAGGCAGGGTAAGGACAGCAGGGCGCAGCATATTTATGCTGGGTAATGAAGACCCAAAAGGCCAAAGAGAAAAGGCTCAAAGAAGCGGTAGGAGAGGCAAAAAACAGGGGGAGTACTCCATAGGAAGAAAGGTCAATGCTGTGGAAGTGGAATAAATATTATATTAAAAAAAACAACAAGTGTTCATTAGAACAAAAATAATATAAAAAAATTTTAAAATGCATCTGCAGAAAAACTTCACTAAATTAGAAAAAAATCTGTAATTGTGTCTGTATTTATGCCCTAAACATTAGCAATGCCTATGCTGTGCTGTGTTTGGGTGGGTTGTGTGTGTGTGTGTGTGTGTGGTGTGTGTGTGTCTGTGCCTGATTGGAATGAGAAGATAGATCAGACATTGGCCATGCAAAAAAACAATGTTAAAACAACGTATTATGGACCTCCGAGTAGGCACAGAGTTAGAAAAATATAAGAAGCTATAATTTGAATTGACTTGTCGCATTAGGTGCAGCTGACTCAGCTGGCAGGGGGAAAGAAAACAACTGTGCTTCATAGATGCCTGATTTGTTTTTAACCTCTTTGACCACCAGTGAAACTGGGTTTCAGTGTAACTATTTTACATGGAAAATGCTGTTCAAAAAATTGTTTAATATTGCTTTGAAAATATGTTAAAAGTAGAGTCTGTGATTGTAATCCAACACATTTTTGTCCAATTCAGCAAATATCTCATTTGCAGTTTGCTAGTCCACACATGTGTGTGTGCCATTGAAAAATCTAGTATTCATTACATCCTGCGCTCTGTAAAGGAAAACATCAAGTGGATCGGACGAGCCACACACAATATTTGTGTTCGGGCAAGGAAGGGGAAAAGCCAGGCTGTTATAAGAGAGAGGCAGTGGGGACGGGACGGCAAAAGCTGGACATGCTAAAGTACGGAAGGAGCACCGATGGGGTGGGGGGGGGCTGAAATATTAACAAATATTTCTCCAGAATTCATGAACTGAAAAAAGCAGTAGTGCAAATGCATTTATGATTAAAGGAGGCTGCAATTAATATCATAATCGCGTAATCTCTGATTTGATTTTATCGATTAAATTGTTCAGGACGGTAAAATGTGCCTTTGCTGACCAACAGTGCATAACGCACAATTAATATTTATTAATTTTTTAATGCATTTTTTTATTAAACCTTATTTAACCAGGAACGTCCCGTGATGTATAAAAACTCTTTTCGAGGGAGAGTCTGGCAAGAGGGCAGGCAAAAAACACAATCAATTAATTTATAAAAGTATACAATACAGATAATTAAAACATTTACATGTTCTCAAGCGGCTCCGACAGCTTCGATCCGCACGGACCGCTACAGAAAATCATTCATACCACAGGCAATAACACGTTTTACATGTTCTCTCTGGGTGCTGTGAGACTTTAGGGCACCACACTACTGCGCTAATGCAACATGCACATGTGGTTTATTTACATTTACATTTTAACACATTTTAGCATAGAGTATTATTTACGCAGTTGCACTGTTTGTTCCACATCTGACTATTCCAAATATTTGTTCTTTTACTATTCATACTTATTATTTTCATGGTATATTGTAGTATGAATTTTTCTAGTATTCTTTTATTTTGGCTTTGTGACTGATTTTCTGCTGTACAAGGAATTTCCATTTTTTTGGGATCAATCAACATATACTCTATCTATCGATCTATCAAAACAGGGTCATTTCGGGTTCTCTCATTGGATATTAAAAGAATTTAGGAAATAAGTTCAGATAATTTCAAGTATTTTTGCAAACTGTCCATGCAGAAGGAGCGGAGTAGACAAAAGCCCTTTTTACCCAGCTTGTCGGGCAAATGGAACAAAGAGCGCATATGAATCTGATCCAATTAAATAGGAACCAACACTTCTCATGTGAGTAAACCTACTAATGTAGGATGGCAACAAACCGGCAATGGCCTTATAGATAAAAAAGACCAATGCCCTGATCTCCTGTTCTACAGCGATGTCATCCCACTTGGAATACAATTCACACATGTGGGTGAGATTGTACAAATGGTAATAAATATCAGAGACGCAATGGTCCAGGTCAATCTTATGCAGACATTGTACTGAGGCGGTGCTAAAACTGTCACCATAACTACGACAGATAAATGTTGCAGTGTAGCTGCTTTTTGCTTTTTTAAAAGAAAACTAATTTTAATGTGGAATTAGTTTTCTTCACAAGGTTGTCTATATGAGGCTTAAAAAAAGAGAGGGCATTCATTAGCCCAAATGCCAAGCTACTTAGAATGAACACCTCTATGACATTTCCAGTCAAAGTGAACACAGAAGGAGGAACTTAGAAAACCTCTTAGTGTTACTAAAACAACATAATTGGGAGTCTTATCCGCATGAGATCCAGTTTAAGATGCATGAGCGTGTGTTGAACACCATCAACGCTTTTGCAGGGAGACTCAACCGCTTTAGATGGGGACGATCCAAAACCAATTAACCATGTTTCATTCAGCATGGAAATGCATTTATTAGCATCCAAGACATGTAGGGCCAGGTCATTTAATTACATAAAAACCAGAGAGGACCAATGAGAACCTTGTGGAACCCCTTTGTGGACCTCACTAATGCAGATCATAGCCGTCACATGTTATTACACTGAGTCCTGTCACCTCAGGGTCACTCAGTTTGCTTCACATTAAAACATAAAATCCTCACAAAGGAGTGGAAAGCAAAGGCACATTTGCATTTTTTATTAATTAATTAATCGCTATTCAGATTATTGTTGCAGTCAGAAATTTACAAGGTCAGAAATCTAATAAAAAGAAAAAAATGATTTTTGGCTGTGTGTCAAGGTGTTATTGAATAAAAGAATTGACACATTAGTTGTTATAAAAAGTTATAGACTCAAATGATGGCCTGATGGTGTGTCTGACAAGCAATGTATAACGCAATGATCAATTTAATTACATAATCCCCCAAAAACCCATTATGTTTGAGCATAGTGTGACGTGAATCTCCTCACAGAATACCATTATGGGTGTTAAATGCATGCGCACCTCCCAGTAGGCATCGCCCATCAGTTGTCAAAAAGCCAAAAATACCAGCTTGACATCATGATGGATTTTGGCTCTAGTTGGCCAACACACTGTAGAGTGTTTAACAGTTTAAAGAGCAGCTTTGCTGTGCTTTTATTCAAAGGAGACCTAATGTCAGATAGTTTATGTTTTAAAGTGGCCAAAGCTTCAAAAAAAAAGGAGGTAAAACATATCTAAAAGAAAATCGTGGCAACAAACCTTGCATTTCACACATCTGAATGCTGCATTTTCAAAATTTTCTCTGCGTCTACGCTCCGGGTGACGTCATAATGGGCAGGTTTTCATGAGTGTGCTGGAGGTTATTTGCCTCCAGGCACACAACCTTACATCACATTACATGCATTTAGCTGACGCCTTATCCAAAGCCACTCACTGTAAGTCAGCGGTCACATTGCCTCTGGAGCAAAAACTAGGTTAAGTGTCTTGCTCAGGGACCCATTGGTGAGTATGGCAGTGGGAAACTGAAACTAGATATCCCACACCAAGGCAGGTGCCATATCCCAACTGAGCAAATCACCACACAAAAAAACTACAGCCAGTTATATTACATACCTGTAGTTTATTCCAGATGTTTCACTTCGTTATTGCTCGTTGCCGCTACAAAATTCTGATGGGATGTCCCTCTTTCGGTCGGACAACCGTTACTTCTGCTCTTTTGTGTTGGTATTCTAAACTCCGGTGGAGTTATGGAGGACTATGGTTAACTGTGCCAGTGGATATGACAAATGTATTGGTTTGTCGGGAGTTAGGGTTTGTTCCCCCCCGGGATTACATCAAATCATGTCCTGAGCGGAACTTAACCCAGAGTAGTTGGTGTGACCTTGACCTATATAGCAATTGTAAGTGCTTTGGATAAAAGCGTCAGCTAAATGACATGTAAGACCTGCACGTGTAGTACATGCTTATAAGGAACCTTGTTGTGGGTGCTGCTATTTGTAGGAGTTATGGTGACTGCACGTTGACTAGAACACATGTACAGCTGTTAAATAGTGAACAAATATCGCGTTTGAATCATTTTTGTTATCTGTCGCTATATAAATGAAATGAGCATAGCTATGTGGAAGATGACAATCACAGGCTGGTTTCGTAACCAGCAGGAAAATAGTCGACAAAAACACCAGAGCATGTTTAAATTAAACAAGCAACGGTTGTACTGAGCTGACACGCGCGATGTTTTGGTAAACAGAAAACCATCTGAGGGAGCTGTCATTGAAAACTGTGAGTGGCAAGTGATTGGATGAAACACCCTTGTATGTAACTCTTCCCAAGACCGGTACTGATTATTAGCAGTTAATGGAAACAATATTGTGAAAAAACGAATTGCATTGAATGTATGAAAAATCTTTTAGCAAAGTTAAACAATTTGGAATGTCCAAAATCCTGTAGGACCCTCTCCGCCGGACTGCCTTTAAGTTGTTGGATTGGCAGTTTCCGCAGTGGTTGGGCGTGGCAGAGGGTGGTATAGAGTGGCAGATCCATGGCTCATTCGCAAGCACCTGGCAACAATGGACTCTGTGGGCAAGTGATTTTGAAAAGGGCATTTGGCTCAGGTTCGCTACCTAGCATAATTAGGATTTATCGACAGGTTTGAGTGAAAAATGGTATTTACAGATTGTTCTTGGTATAATTTGCTAACATTATTAGGTGTATTTAAAATAAAATAATTTTTGGCTGTGTTTATTACAAAACAAAAAAGGTTCGTCTACAAAGTATATGACGCAGACTTGGAGTTATAAGGTCTTATATCTGTGGCTCCAATCATCTTTTGGAATATGTACAGAAGGACCAATTATAAAGTCTCTTATGGTGCCAGGTATCTAGCAGCCAGTAACGTTAGCTGGCACTGGCTAAAATAGCACCGCATAAGTTAAAATGACCTAATTCTAAAAGTTGTTCCTAGAAAAATCCAAACACCAATTGGTAGATGTTCTAGATGCTAACGCTAGCTAACCTTGCTTAGCTATTTTAAAAGTTGTCTTCAGCAGAATCCAACGCATGAAAAAAGAAAGACATTACTTCAACAAAATCCACTTGTAGACTAGAGTTGCAATGAGGGCTTACTAAATGACAGTAGGATACCAAATACAACATTTAGCACATATACACTAAAAATAATTTGTTGTAGCAGATGTAACAATTAACCAATTTAAAGACCCCTAAGGTTGATCTATAGTTACGTGATTCAAAGACCTATTTACAATTATGTAGAATTGTGGTAACCTCAGATGGAGAATACTAAATGGTGTGAGGACTGTGGCTGCTATTAGAAAGTGCTCCATTGTCAGTTTTGCGATTGCAAATGCTAAAACCTTAAAACTCAATATCTCAAAAACTGATCTGAACGCCAGAGAATAGACTTATCATTCTGGGTAGTAAGGTTGTGGTCTATCCTCACAAGGGCCGGGCATCGTTGGATGTAAACACTTCTGATGCAAAATTGCCAATTCTCCCTTTTTATTCCAGTTCTTATCGTTTCTTGATTCCAATTCTTTGAGGGTGAAGTTGAAGCGGTAACATTCTTATTTCACAAAAAAAAGAGGAACGTGGTATTTGATTCAATGGTAGGTTAAGCATCCTTAACGGGCTTTTTCTTGTAAAATAAAGGGGCCACATTAGAGGGCCGCTTAGTGTTTTTTTTGAGGTTTCCCCCCCCACCATCGGCTGCAACCTAACCAAGCGCATGCGCCGCTATGGAAACCAAAAAATAGTGCATGTTAAATTTAGACCGACCTGTCAGATTGGAACCAAATACCCCAACCGCTTCAATTAAAGGAACGATTCAAGTAGGAAATCGATTCTAGATGCCCAATACTATATGCATGCTGACACCACATAATCCTGGCATTGGTTCGGTTTGGTTTGTTTGCTGCAACATACAAACAATACACAGACATTCTTTCACCATGCACCCACTCATCTCGAATTGTCATTGATACACATCCACACTGTTCTAGGATAGTTTCATTTTTGATTTTAAAATATTAGCATTTGTTAATTGGCTTTGTTGTGTGCATCTCCCTTTTGTCATGGCTGTGCGGCCGGTTTTTACACTCAACACAAAGGTTTGTTAGCTGCTTTAAGTAATTATTTAATAACAAACTGAAACTTTTAAACTTTAAGTACACAGTCAAAAGCAAAAAATAGCTTCCTGAAGTCTGAATGTGCAAAACAGTTGTTTGCAGGTGTACAGACTGAACAAAGCTAAAGCAGAGCAAAAGTAGCACACGTTATTGGTTATCGATCAAAAACCACAGCACAGGTTGATCTGCAAATTGCCAAATAATGCCTTGATAATCAGCCAGGCGATAATTGGTCGACCCTACTATCTAGTTCGATATAGTGATGCATTGTGTGTACCTATAGGAATTGGTGTTTGAATGAACAGGCTGCTGCACACACACACAAAACACACACACACACACACACACACAACACATGATGGCTGGTTGAATTCTATGTCCAGAAACGCATGCATTTACGTGAAGCTGCTGAAGATATGTGCATCTTGTATCAGCTGTCATGCAACTGTGTACCTCCCTGAACTATAAAATGGATTAACATTTTCAATGTACAGACCAGGGGGGGCTGGGACCAAAATTTGGCACTGGCAATTCTTTCACTACGGCCAAATTTGCGCGGGTACATTATTTGCTTTTTAACTGCAAAAGACAGGCTAATTAGATTATGACCCCAGCAGCAGAGGCGGAGTACGGCTTTTTATAATAAAAAAATACACCCCTGGAGCAATCATAAAACCTTCAAATAACAATCGTGGCACCATCTTAGAATAGAAGGAAATGCTTGTATATTTAATACCCAAAAACCAAAGTCCGAAAAGACATGCAGAAAGCTGCAAGCTTTTCTTCGAAGCACCAGATTTGGCACCAGAGAGGAGGCTCCAGGGGCTGCAGCGCTAGGGTGCCCCATTTTTTTCTTTTTTCCAGCGACCCAAATCGCCACGAGCCCTTCTATGTTACAGACCATGAATGAACTTTTAGTACTACTTCCTAATTTACTGTTCTGTATGGCGAGTATGGATTAGATGGGATGTCGGTTTGTCGCCGCGTAAGTGAGAGCCTAACATACAGGCATCTGCATTGCCGATGTTCATTCTGGCAGGAAGAGGAACAAGCAGTGTTGGTTTCAGCGGAAAGGGTCAGAAGTGAAATATGCTTTTCATTGCAACAAGGTGTGTAAAATGTGAGGCTGCCCCCTTTAACTGCTGATAATTTCTCCCAGAGGGTGACTGATCTCACAATAACAATTAAATCTCTTTCAGATAAATGTTTCAACCAATGACTCCTGAAAGCACATTATTAACTTTTAACATTATGACTGCATCATTGTAACGGGATGTAAACTTACTTGAAGGACGGCACACCAAACAGGTATTACCCGTGTCTATGAGCATGTGAGGTTTAAATGGGGAGAAGGCGAATTCTGAGAACCTTTGGAGATTACGTTTTGTTAATTGCCACCAAATCCATCAAGCACAACATTCATAATGGATAGCCTTGGCTATTAAGATAATGCCTCAACTATTATGAGGATCATGGTGTCGTTTAGTGTGTATCTAGTAAATGCTGAGAGAATAATTGGCTTTAATCAGTCTCATTTTGGTATAATTTTAAATTCCCCACTACCTCTGAGGAACTCACGGGTGTATGTGGTTCAACAACAATAACCAACTAATAAACACAACAATTTAAGCAATATAATTCCTATTAAACCACATCATCTGCATTAGTAATTTGAGTGCAAACATGGCTCATACAGGTGATCTAAGGAACAGGATGAATCGGTAGTTTGCAATTGTATTGTAAAACTAGCCAGTTGTGTTCAGTGTGTTTGATGTTGCGATGACAATACAGTTCAGATTTAGTGTTTGTTTCATATGATAAATAGCAAGATCAGCAATGTACTACACACCACTTCCACATGAGTCATCAGAACCTAAAACTGGAATTAAATCTGTTTGGGTCTACGCTTAAAATGTTGCTTCTTATGCGTCTGTGCTTTAACATTACTACACAGGGGGTTATGTATTGGGAATCAAAGGTTACACCATTCATTATACAGTAAATATATCTTTCCAGTTGACTTTCAAAAGACCAAGTGTCAGTTGTCATAAATGACAAGCAGGTGGAGCGTGAGCAAAGGTAACTCAGAAAAAAACCCCAGTAAATACATGTTGGATTTCTCTGCTTAATCATGAGACGGTTCCTTCTCATAGACGGAGCTTATTAAGTGCCCTGTTCCCAGTTAAGTTCATGTAAATCAAGACGCCTCTCTGCACCTTACTCCATATCGGGCATAAACTAGAGGCTAACGTCTCATTTTAATTGATGACTGCTGCATCTCTGCTTCCTTCCTGTGCCTTTGACGTCCTGCTGGGGTGCGTAAGTGGACAGTGTGAGCGGCGATTCTAATCCGGACGGTGGAAAATAATCAGAATAATTGGCCCCCTGTGTGTGGTGTGGCTGTGTGGTGTGTGTTTGTGTGAGGCGAGGGCCTGTATGTACTTGCTTGTCATTTTTTTCAAATTACTCGAGATGCCCTGGTTAAATGTTCATTTTCAGCAGTCCGACCACGAGCAAAAAATACGGAGCCCCATTGGTTTTACCAAGTGTCACACTCATTAGTTTTCTCCGGTTCAGACGAAGTGAGGGAGAAGCTGGGGCGGCCTTTCCAAGAGGTTCAGGGTGGATCTAGTGCTCTGCACAGCCACTCGCAGCGAGTGTTAAGGAGTGTTCACCGGATCACAAAATAGTAAATTGCTGTGAGATTGTGTGACCTTTTGTAAGGCAAATCAGCGCGCATGCAAATCAGCGCACACTTCTAATTGACCTTATTCTTTTCCTTCTCGTCTTATCCTTTTCTTCACATGCGGAGGAACCACTGACCTATGAGAGAGGCTGCGAACATTGACGGCGAAAAACTAAGGTTATGTTGTTTTTAAAATCCGTATCCAGGAAAACTGTTGGAATTGGGTATTTTCTTTAATGCTAATAGGCAGGTTGGATGGAAACTAAGGATCATTTAACAAGTGCTGTAATAAGTACAAATCTGAAGGTACTGGTAGGTACTTGGGATCTTTCTGGTTCATCCACTGTTTAATTCTACTCCGCCTACATCAGAGGGCGAAAATTTACGGTTTTACCCACCACATTAAACTGATCGCGTAGTCACTAGTACTCTCAATTTAGGATTTTTTTTTGCGACAAACATTAGAAAGTTATAAAATACAGTGTTTTTTAAAATTAAATGACTACCAATCAATATAACAACACGTCCAGGTGAGATAATCAGCCAATTGAACCCAACACTCATTTCGGTTTCTAAAATGATTTTTCTGCTGTTGTACTTTTACTAATACTTTAAGTCCATTCCTCATGCTACTTTGACTTTAAGCACATTTTCAATGCAGGACTTTACTTGTCAAAGAAAGTATTTTGACAGTTGGCATTAATATTTTACTAAGTAAAAGATCGGAATATTTCTTCCACCCTGCTAATACTGGTAAGGGGCTTTTATCTTCTTCTTGCACTCAGCAGGATGCTTTAAGAGTAGTAGACAGGCATCATAACCAAAGCTCTGTTTCCATTGACCTGAGGGAGCCGGTCTGATTTGTGCTGCTTCGCTCTGCCAGCCTACTAAATGGAGGTTGCAGGGGAGATTGCATCATTACGAGGTATTCAATTCAATGTCACCAGTTTCAATTGGCACTGGTTTTCTTCCCTAATGGTGCTTGAGTGCGGGTTGGGAGGGACAGCAGTTTTTGGGTCTTGTTGTCTCAGCACTGAGAGGACTTTTTTCCGGCAGCAGACATTAGCAGGGACGGATGCAAGGTGACTGCCCAACATTGAAAAGTTTCGCCAACTTCACCTTGGCTCTGACATCCTGGGACGTTATCGCTGCACTCTCTCTGACGGGGTTAGTATCCTCCTGAGCACAGGCTCTAAAGCAAGGCTGATGGTAACTATTCATCATCAGCCTCACTAATGGACCAAAAGTAAGGGAGACCAGGGATAGTTGTAACAAAGTTGTTTAATTTCTCCAATCAGGAAACAAGTTGCAATCACCTGATTAACTTGCTCGTTATCTGTAAGACACGTTTTTTTAACCCTATTTATTTTAGTGAGCGCATTGCCGGGTTTATAATTAAACTCATCATACTTTATTTTTTTTGGATTGATTGTCGCCATGATAGTAAATTAAACACAGTTATGGGACGGCCAGAGAAAGACAAACCAAGGGGTGCATTTAACACAAACCCCACAACACACACAAACGCACACATAAAAGTTTCTATGTCAAGTTATGTCATGTTATTTATGAGTTAATTTCACCCCAGCGTCAACAGCATTCTTATGATCGGCTCCGTATGTATTGTACAGAAATGTATGGATGACATTCTACAAAATTAATAGACCAGCTGGTCACGTGGCAGAGGCGTGGTCACATGATGTCTGCTTGCTAGAGCCTTGAAGCTGACGCGGACGTTTCAGTTGTTTTAGGCCTTGCGACGCGGGCGAGAGAACATCCGTCACAACTCTGTATTATCAGCGGCAGTTAGTATCCGTGTTGCACTGATTGCTTTAGCGGGGTACAGAGCATCAAGAACTGCCGCTCCGGTTAAGCAGAGATTACGGATAAATAAGGTCCACAAACGAGGAGCATTTGCTGTCCAGAAAAGTCAGTTAAGATAGGCACCACAATGACCAGTAAGATTGGAAAAACACCCTCCCAAAGAACATCCCGTTTCCTGGTGTGAAAGGCTTTAGTTCTTGGGAAGCAAACTCAGCTATCTGGCGTGAAAGTCTGGGTGTTAATGCTTTCCAATCCGCCTCCGACACCTCCCTTTGTGACCAGCGCGTTCGATACAGCAAACAGCATAAAAAAACGTGGATGCTTCCGGAATTACAGTGCTGAAGTTTTCGTATCTATTGACTGAGAAATGGTTAAGAGAGAGTATCACATGTTACATTCAACCCCCGAGCATAGTAACAATACACGGACTATGGGGTAAATTTAGCATCTTACTCCTTGTGTTGGAGGAAAGAGAGTGAAACATGCATTTTTTGTTGGGGTTCCAAAATAACAACGACTAATTTAATAGCAGAAACATGTAATTAGATTGTATCACATGTTCAACACACAGGCTCAGAATAGAAGCTCCAAGATGCAAGACAGGAATTAGTCACAAATGTTACAACTAAACTCGGTCTCCCCAGATGTAGGGTGGACAACAAGACTCTCAGGGGGAGTGGGACAGACACTACAAGTTCACCATGAAGACGCTGATAGCACTTCAGGTGCTATCATTGGAATAAAACACTTTTGTCTCTACAAACAGGTTACTCATTTAGCCACTCAGAATATACTTTCCTACCCAGTTACCCGGCTGGCAGTGTTAATTCAGTCCTATCATCCCTAACCAGGTGAAATTAAAAGGTAATTTGTAAATCGTCCTTGGGGTTGACCACCTCATTTTCCTCTTTTCCAACAATCCAGACACACAAGGCTAATTTTTCTTGTCTTTTGAATAAGGTTTTCATTCACCAAATTAGAGTTATGGCACTAATAAATGAAAGTAAGTGATGGGGAAAAGAAAACAAAAGTGATTTACAAGTAACTTTAGAGTCAATCATGACATACTACCCAGGATTCCTTTAGTTACCCGTAATGCGTGTTGCAATGATTTGTACCTGAGATGTCCATTTGAGAAGTGAAATAGATGTGAGGAGATGGTATAGGGTACTGTATTCAATATCTTGTACACGCCAAACACTGCTCACACACACAAAAATCATTTTAAAACGACAGATAAAATTTTTAAAGTCTGGCACAAAGCATAGGAAAACAAAGTTAACCTAAATGTAGCAGCATGTAGATACTGGAACTGCATTTACAACACATTGTCCACTTCCCATAGAGTTAAAATAAAGACAATTGGTGGGGGACACTTTGGGGCGTTTCACGCTCAAAGTCTATATTAGCGCGGGACTTCTAGGTGTCTTTGGTGTTTATGATTATGGTAAAAGTCTCCTTCTGGCGGTCAGGGACTCGTGAATTCACTTTGACGCTTTGAGTCAGGGACATAGGATTGACACGCAGGACTACGGTGGCCGACCGGGGCCAACGTCTGCAACTTCCAAAAACAATGCAACCACACACCAACACAGCAAATAAGCAAACAAATTCAAAATTTGCAAACATGTGCAGCATTCAGCAAACGCACGCATATACACACAAACACAACCAAATACATTACAACGCGGGATGCATTTAAAAAAACGATGCAAAAAGAAAAAACACTTCATTAATTGACAATACATGTGCAGCATTCAGCAAATACGCTGCATTATACAATATAATATAACAAACCAAAACATAAACACGCTGAAATATACACACAACACAACCAAATCATAAACACGCTGCAGTATACACACAACTACACCCAAAATACATAAAACACGCTGCATATACACACACCACAAAAAGACATAAACACGCTGCATATACACAAACCAACCCACACCCAGTGTTTGAGGATTAAAACGCGCGCAATACACACAACACAACCAAACTACAAAAACATGTGATATACACACAACACAACAAAAACATAAACACGACCTGCATACCACAACACAACCAAAATACATAAACGCGCTGCATAACACACAACACGTATCCCAAATACAATAAACACGCTGCATTACACACTACACAACAAATAACCCTAAACGTATGCAAAGAAAACGATTGCAAAAAGAAAACAGCACACAAAAATCATGGAAAACCCAATATGACAATAAAACAAAACAAAAACGCTGCATCAGATTCCCAACGTAAGGTCTCACCAAGGGGCTCTGGGGCACCACCGAATATGTTGGATAAGGGAGGTGACTCGGCGGGAATTCAAGTTATCCTGCTGAATTTAGCTGGCTCGGTTGCACGGGAACCCAGGGGCCCACTTGCGTACCTCCGCGGACCCCCTAGGGGTCGCGGACCCCCTGTTGAAGACCCCTGACATAGACTAAATTAGCTAATTTAATTAGGTCACTTTACTGTATTGTGTGAACATTTAACTTTTAATTTAGTATTTGATGTGGGATATGTTTTCTTTTGCAGGGTGCAAATATTCCACCAAAAGAAGTTGAACCAAGACTATTTTGCGGAGACACAGTTGCTGTATTCAGAACTTAGTGCAGCCAAAGAGGAAATGAAACAACCCAGAGCGTTTTTTCCTCCTATCCCAGAACCTAACTGTTGTGTAGCCAGACCTTACATAGCACTGTGGAGACAGGTCTGGCAATGCAAGACTAAGGCTGAATCCCATTCCTTCCCCTTACCCCTACCCCTTGGCCCTTACCCCTAGAAAACAAGGGGTAGGGGTAAGGGGTGAAACATACCCATATGAATTGACGGGACAACCAATTGGTGACACACCAAACGTATTGCTCACAAACTTCAGATGACGTCTAGGTCGTTGATTGTGTGGGTTGGACAACAGTGTGTGTTATATATTGTATTAGTTATTTTAGGTTCACTTTTGCTAGTGAGAGTACTTATCTGTGTAGTACTAGTCTGTTTGCAATACAAAGGTGTATACACATGCATCATGTGTAAATACATACAATTACACTCGGCCCTTATTAGGTCCCCCTCTGCACGGGTTGGACCCCCTTTTGCCTTCAGAAACTGCCTCAATTATTAGTGGCATAGATTCAACAAGGTGCTGGAAGCACTCCTCAGGAGTTTGGTCCATATTACATGATGGCATCAAACAGTTTCCGCAGATTTTGCGGCGGCACATCCATGATGAGAATCTCCGTACACACATCCCAAAGATGCTCTATGGGATTGAGAATTGGTGACTGTGGAGGCATTATGAGAGACAGCGAACTCATTGTCAGTTCAAGGAAACCAGGTCGGTGATGATTCCGCTTTATGACATGGGGGGAGAATTATCCTGCTGAAATGTTCGACACAAGAAGTGGGTAAATGGTCATAGAGGGATGGGACATGGTCAGCAACAAGAACTCAGGGAGGCTGTGGCGTTGCAACCGAGGTCAATTGGGAACAAGGGGCCCAAAGAGTGCCAAGAAAAACAAAAAAATATTACCCACACCATGACACACACCACCAGCTGAAACCGTGTACAGGCAGGATGGATCCATGCTTCATGTTGTAGACGCCCCAATCTGGACCCTACCATCCGACTGTCGCAGCAGAAACGGGACTCATCAGACCAGGCAACGTTTTTCCAATCTTCTATTGTCCAATTTTGATGAGCTTGTGAAAATTGTAGTCTCAGTTTCCTGTTCTTAGAGAACGGAGGGCACCCGATGTGGTCTTCTGATGCTGTATCCCAATCTGCCTCAAAGTTCGACGTACTGTGCGTTCAGAGATGCTCTTCTGCCCACCTTGGTGGTAACGGGGTTTAATTTGAGTAAATGTGCCATTCGAACCAGCCGAAACCAGTCTGGCCATTATCCGATGACACTCTGGGCATCAACAAGCATTTCCGCCCACAGTAACTGCCGACTCAGGATGTTTTTCTTTGCGGACATTCTCTGTAACCCTAGAGATGGTTGTGCGTGAAAATCCCAGTAGATTAGCAGTTTCTGAAATACTCAGGACCAGGCCCTTCTGGCACCACCATCATGCCACGTTCAAAGTCACTCAATCACATTTCTTCCCATACTGAGCTCGGTGGAAACTGCAGGAGATTCTCTGACCATGTCTACATGCCTAAATGCCACTGGAGTTGCAGCAATGTGATTGGGCGCTTAGAAATTAAGTGTTAACGAGAGTTGGAAGGTTACCTAATAAAAGTGGAGGGAGTGTACAACCCTGATATGGTGTTGTATATCTGTTTCGTTATCACCGTTTGAAGTGCATTGATGTTCAACAAAACATTTGTTGACAAAATCGGCTTATTGGTGATAAATTGAACATAAAAGGCAAAAACGTTACATAAAATAATGTTACAGAACCATTGTCACTATTAGAACACATAACAACATGTCGCCCAACAAAAAAAGGCACTCATATGTGTAAAACTAAAAAAATACAACAAGACACAAACAAACTACACACACTACACGTTGTAGCTACAGCTGCTCTGATATTCCAGACCAGTCTGGAGCCTTTGGCCAGTAACCCCCCTCACATATCATCAGTGTCCATATCAAAACAAACACAACAAATAAACAAGTGCATGAACAATGAAACAGGAATTAAATTAAATATTTACATAATCAGTAGGCTACCAATGCAAAATGATGGGTACAACATGAACATGTAATTAGGAAACGTCTGCTCGTTTGCAGCCCCACCTGGATCAGCTGCTGTGTCCTCCTGTGTCCTCCTGTGTGAGACAGGGCGGTATATGTTAAGCAAGTAGCGATGTATCATAGACCGTATATATATATAGCTATAAATCTATGCGATCTATACAGTCCATAAGGCAGAAATATGTGGGGAACTGTTCAACGTTAGCGATTCGTAGCGATTAGCTTAGATTGCAAGCTAGCGATTTTTAAAAAGTTTCAGTTAGAACAGGGGTACAACATGTACAGGATGCATAACACAAAACAAGACTGTCGTAACTTTTTAATCAATTATTTAAGCTGAAAGTACTTACATTCATGTGTCTCTCTGTTGATGCAAGCGCAACCACTCCTGTGTGTTTCTAGTGAGGTCGCGGCCACACTAGAAACACACAGGCAGTGTGTGGCTGCTGCATCAACAGAGAGACACATGAATGTAAGTACTTTTAGCTTTAATAATTGATTAAAAGTTACGACAGTCTTGTTTTGTGGTCTATGCAGTTCCTGTACATGTGTACCCATGTTCCTAACTGAAACTTTTTAAAAATCGCTAGCTTGCAATGCTAACGCTAATCGCTAACGCTAATCGCTAACGTGAAACAGGTCCCACATATTTCTGCCTTGAATGGACTGTATAGACGCATAGATTGTATAGCTAGATATATTAACGGTCTATGATACATCGCTACGTGCTTAACATATACAGCCCTGTCTCACACAGGAGGACAAGGAGGACACAGCAGCTGATCCGTTGGGCTGCAAACGAGCAGACGTTTCCTAATTCATAGTTCATGTTGTGTACCATTCATTATTGCATTGGTAGCCTACTATTATGTAATAATATTAATTAATTCTGTTCATTTCATGCACTTGTTATATTGTTGTTGGTTTTGATATGGGACACTGATGATTGTGAGGGGGGTTACTGGCCAAAGGCTCCAGACTGGTCTGGAATTCAGAGCAGCTGTAGCTACAACGTGTAGTGTGTGGTGTAGTTTGTTTGTGGTCTTGTGTGTATTTTTTAGTTTACACATATGAGTGCTTTTATTGTGTGCGACATGTTAGTTATGGTTCTAATAGTTGACAATGGTCTGTAACATTATTTTATGTAACGTTTTTGCCTGTTATGTTCAATTTATCACCAAAAAGACAGATTTTGTCAACAAAATGTTTGTGAACATCAATGACATTCAAAACGGTGATAACTGAAACAGATACAACACACCATGTACAGGGTGTACACTCACCGGCCACTTTATTAGGTACACCTGTCCAACTGCTCGTTAACAACCTATTTCTAAGCAGCCAATCACATGGCGGCAACTCAGTGCATTTAGGCTGTAGACATGGTCAAGAGATCTCCTGCAGTTCAAACCGAGCATCAGTATGGGAAGAAAGGTGATTTGAGTGACTTTGAAGTGGCATGATTGTTGGTGCCAGAAGGGCTGGTCTGAGTATTCAGAAACTGCTAATCTACTGGGATTTCAGCACAACCATCTCTAGGTTTACAGAGAATGAGGTCGAAAAGAAAAAACATCCAGTGAGCGGCAGTTCTGTGGGCGGAAATGCCTTGTTGATGGCCAGAGGTCAGAGGAGAATGGCCAGACTGGTTCGAGCTGATAGAAGGGAACAGTGACCAATAACCACCGTTACAACAAGGGGGCAGAAGAGCATCTCTGAACGCACGTACGTCGAACTTTGAGCAGATGGGCTACAGCAGCAGAAGACCACATCGGTGCCACTCCTTTCAGCTAAGAACAGGAAACTGAGACTACAATTTGCACAAGCTCATCAAATTGGACAATAGAAGATTGGAAAAGTTGCCTGGTCTGATGAGTCTCGATTTCTGCTGCGACAGTCGGATGGTAGGGTCAGAATTTGGCGTCTACAACATGAAAGCATGGATCCATCCTGCCTTGTATCAACGGTTCAGGCTGGTGGTGGTGGTGTCATGGTGTGGGAATATTTTCTTGGCACTCTTTGGGCCCCTTGGTACCATTGAGCATCGTGCAACGCCACAGCCTACTGAGTATTGTTGCTGACCATGTCCATCCCTTTATGACCATATGTACCCAACTTCTGATGGCTACTTTCAGCAGGATAATGCGCCATGTCATAAAGCTGGAATATCACAGACTGGTTTCTTGAACTGACAATGAGTTCGCTGTACTCAAATGGCCTCCACAGTCACCAGATCCAATCCAATAGAGCATCTTTGGATGTGGTGGAACGGGAGATTCGCATCAGGATGTGTGCAGCCGACAAATCTGCGGAAACTGTGTGATGCCATCATGTCAATATGGACCAAACTCCCTGAGGAATGCTTCCAGCACCTTGTTGAATCTATCCACGAAGAATTGAGGCAGTTCTGAAGGCAGGGGTCCAACCCGTTACTAGCAGTGGGTACCTAATAAAGTGGCCGGTGAGTGTATATGTATGTTATGTACACATGATGCATGTGTATACACATTGTATTGCAAAAAAGACCTAAGTACTACACAGATAAGTACTCTGCAATACCAAAGGAACCTAAATAACTATAAATATATAAACCACACTGTGTCCAAACCCACACAATCAACAGACCTAGACGGCACTTGGAAGTTTGTGATCAATACTGTTGGTGATGTCACCAAGTGGTGTCCCCAATTTAGGGGTATGTTTTCACCCCTTACCCCTACCCCTTGGTTTCAAGGGCAAGGGGTAGGGGTAGGGCCAAGGGGTAGGGGTAAGGGGAAGGAATGGGATTCAGCCTTAGTCTTGCATTGCCAGACCTGTCTCCACAGTGCTATGTAAGGTCTGGCTACACAACAGTTAGGTTCTGGGATAGGAGGAAAAAACGCTTGGGTTGTTTCATTTCCTCTTGGCTGCACAAGTTCTGAATACAGCAACTGTGTCTCCGCAAAATAGTCTTGGTTCAACTTCTTTTGGTGGAATATTTGCACCTGCAAAAGAAACCTATCCCACATCAAATACTAAATTAAAAGTTAAAGTTCACACAATACAGTAAAGTGACCTAATTAAATTAGCTAATTTAGTCATGTCAGGGGTCTTCAACAGGGGTCCGCGACCCTAGGGGGTCCGCGGAGGTACTGCATGGGGGTCGCGAAAGTTTTGGTTGATAGACTTTTTTTTATATTCCCCCCACCCCCCCCCCTGCAATTTTTCCACTAATTGAAAGTCTTTAATACACATTAACATGAATTCAACCACTGTAGTAAACAGATAAATGGAGGCAGAAGATGTCTTTCAGTCATCAATGCACACATGGCTATAGGACCAGTTTGATATAACACAATTTTATACACTATATATAATTAGGGGGCCCCGCTCCATCTCGCCATCAGTTTGGGGGTCCTTGGCCTGGAAAATGTTGAAGACCCCTGGTCTATGTAATTTTCTCTCTTATTTTAGTGATTTTGGAATTTAGTCAAAACAGACTTGAAGTCAATTCACTATCAATTAAATTTATAACTCTCCAAAATGATGGGGGGAAAAGGAATGACCCTGTCCAACAATTCTTGATTCTTTGTTCATCTTCGCGTCACACTCCACTGTCATGGTGGCCATTTCAGTAGAGTTACTCAATAACGTTGTCGTGGAAACACAATAACATGGGAACAAATGCACACTCCCTGCCTTCCTGCATTATAATACTAAGTTACTCCTTAGTAAACTAGTATTCACATGAAAATAAACAATAAAACATTGAGCACATTCAACAAAGCACAACTGGGTAATAAAAATTCAACACGAACTGGTTGCTATGGACGTCAATAGGCTTCCTCCGTCATTGTATATTTTAGCATATGGATCACTTCACTCTAGAATCGAATGAATGAAATCCAATTGTGGCACGGCTTTCTTGGAAAATGACAGACGGTGGCGGAATGCCCCGACGCAACCACACAACTAAATGTAACAGGAATAATCAGTGTTGGACCTAGTTTAAAGCCTCTCCAACGAAGCCAATCCCACCATAAACAGTAAAAAAAATAAAATCGGTATATTGCTATAAAAAAAAAGGTTTTTCCGCTGCAATCAGTAGATCCACAAAAAGGGTCCCGGCGTGTCTAGTATCATCACATTCACCAGCCAGCTCCAAACAGGTGACGAGGCCTCTTCACTTCATCGTTTAAACAATTGGAAAAAACATATAAAAGTCAAAAAACTACGCAAAACGGCAATCATTGTAAACCGAGCAAATTTATACAGCCCTGACAAAAGTCTTGTCGCTTGTGTAAAAAATTGAACTGAAGCGCCGCTGAAATATATTTCTAATCAAGATATTTACAAGAAATGGCTCATTTTAATCCCACAGCTTTTGTAATAATGTTTCAGTGCAAAAGGAAACTGTCAAAAAGTGTTTCTAATATTCACAGCTTGGTAAAGCCCATTGGTCAATTTTTGCAAAGACATAAGTGTTGTCGCCTTGTCATATGAGCTTCACCTGTGACTAATAATGGTCAATTAGGTCTCAGGTGTGTTATAAAAACAACCAGTACACTAGACCTTCACTCAACTGCAACTAGACCTCTGCAAACATGCCTAAGTTCACCCTGAGACTAAAGTTTGATTATCAAGAGGCTGAAGACCAGATCCACTGCTGATGTGGCAGACACCTTCAATGTGTCTCAGCGTCAAGTACAGAGGATTAAAAAACATTTGAAGACACGGAGATGTTTTTGACAAGCCAGGTCAGGCAGACCCGCAAGACAACCGCTCGAGCCTGTTTGTTGGTCGAAAATCAAGGCCAGCCCATTTTCCACTGCAGCAGAGCTCCACCAGACCTGGTCCTCTGAAGTCCCTGTGTCAACCAGAACGGTTGTCGGATTCTGTCTCGAAATGGCCTCCATGGTCGAATCAGTGCCCAGAAGCCAGCACTAAACAAAGGCAATTGAAAAACCGTGTGGCATGCCAAGGCCCACGCCTGCTAAAAGAATGGACGCTGGAGAAGTGGAGAAAGTGATTTTTCAGATTAATCTTCTGTTGAATTACACCACAGTTGCCGCAAATATTGCAAGAGACCTACTGGAGCCCGCATGGATCAAGATTCACCTAGAAAACAGTGAAGTTTGGTGGCAGAAAAATCATGGTTGGGTTACACATCAGTATGGGGGTGTGCGAGAGATCTGCAGGGTGGAAGGCAACGTCAATAGTCTAAATACCAAGAAATCTTGATACTCTATTATTCCCAACCAAAAAGAGGCCAAATTGTGCAGCAGGTGGTGCTCCATCGCATACTTCCATCTCCACTTCAAAGTTCATCAGGCGAAGAAGATCAGATGCTCCAGGATTGGGGCCCAGTCACCAGACAGAACATCATGTGAGCATATGTGGGGTAGGATGAAAGAGGAAGCATGGAAGACCAAAACAAAAGAATATGATGACTCTGGGAGGCATGCAAGAGATGCTTTCCTAGCTATTCCTGAGGACTTCATCAAGACATTGTATGAATCCTTGCCAAACTGCAGGATGCAGTCCTTCAAGCTCATGGAAGTCAAACAAGATATTAAATTGAATCTCACCGCACCACTATTTAATTTGCTGACATATTTTAGTATTTGTAGTAAATTTGTTCAATTTATGTATAGGCGACAAAACCTTTGTCTTGCCAAAATGTGACCTTTCTGTCTTGTTTAAATAATAAATTCTTTTTTAGTGAAACTAATTTATTTCAGTGCATTGAACATCATTGGGAGGGTTTTAGCTTCCATATGAGCTATTTCTTACACCAATTGATTAATTAAAAGTCAGGTTAATAGCAGTGTTTCTACAAAATAGATAAGCGACAAGACTTTTGTCAGAGTCTGTATAGGCCTACATGGCATTGAGGAAACCTTTTTGCAACTTGGCACGGCAAGTTGTCCAGACCAGTGCAACAGTAATTTTCCTGCTGCTCCATCCTTAGCCAGGTACTTATTAAAGCAGTGTATGAAATCAGATGTATTACCTACACCATTTAGTTGTTTTGTGTTATTTAGATAATTTAAAAATATCTGGTCAGGCCCTCCCCCGGCAGTGCTCCTCTTGCCCCCCACAAATGCAATTAATGGGTCAGACCATCTGCTAGAAAATAAGAGCTACATGGAAAAATATGCAGCAAACAAGTCGCTTTGAAATACAAAAGTTGGGGGGCGCTTGGATTTTGACTATTGAAATCAAAAGCAGGATTGGCAATTCCCCTTTATTCTCTCTCTTTTCCGCCTACTCGCGCATGTTGAAGAAAGCAAACAACAGACAAAGCGTGGCTTCCCGGCTGGTAGCATCTACCCATTAACTACAGGGCCAGTTCTGAAGGCATTTCCTCATTAGTCCCAGGTCAAATTGGATTATATCTAGCAACAGGGTCCAAATAAATGTTTTAAAGTACATTTTCAGTTAATATACTGTACATTTACACTCTGTTTTGGGCCTTTTTCTTTCTAACCATTAATTGTCCACTTTCACAAATGCAAGTCCTCATGCTTGTGTAAGGTATTATTTTCTTCCGTGCACAGTGGCCGATTTCTCGCATGTCCCACATCTCAACACCTCATTAATATTACATGAACTTATTAGTGTCTTCTACTGTTCTTTACCCTTCCAACACTGTCTTACTTTCAAAAAAAAATAATTATAGGGAAATGTCAAAAGAAATGAGATTAGTGTTCACTTCTTGCCTCTCCGCTGTGGAAATACATTTTATGTGTGATTTTCACCCAAATAAGATGGGGCTACAGATGAGTAGGTTCTGACAGTATGAATGAGGAGCGTACTATGAAGTAATGACGGATGGAGGAGCAAGTGCAGGTTTCAAAAAGCATTTGAAATGAATCATTATCACTGTGTTGTGGGTCCAACACCCAATCACTTGACCTCTCATTACCAGGAAGTGTTCCTTTAAATATATTTTAACATGTTCAGTGGTTGGAAGTCAGCATTGAACTGTGGTCCATATGCAAGCCACTCCCTCCTTACAGCAGGCAGTCAGGACAGCAGTGCAGCAGCATATTTATGCTGTGGTAATGAAGACCCCACAAGGCCAAGAGAAAAGGCTACAAAGAAGCGGTAGGAGAGGCAAAACAGGGGAGTACTCTAGGAAGAAAGGTCAATGCTGGAAGTGGAATAAAAAAAACAAAGTGTTAATTAGAACAAAATAATAAAAAAAATTTTAAAATGCATCTGCAGAAAAACTTCCCTAAATTAGAAAAAAACTGTAATTGTGTCTGTATTTATGCCCTAAACATTAGCATGCCTCTGCGTGTGTGTTTGTGTGTTGTGTGTGTGTGTGTGTGTGTGGTGTGTGTGTGTCTTTGCCTGATTGAATGAGAAGATAGATGCAGACTTGGCCATGCAAAAACAATGTAAACAACGTATTATGGACCTCACGAGTAGGCACAGAGTTAGAAAAATCTAAGAAGCTATAATTTGAATTGACTTGTCGCATTAGGTGCAGCCTGACTACAGCTGGCAGGGGAAAGAAACACTGTGCTTCATAGATGACTGATTTGTTTTTAACCTCTTTGACCACCAGTGAAACTGTTTTCAGTGTAACTATTTTAGCATGGAAAAATGCTGTTCAAAAAATTGTTTAATATTTCTTTGAAATATGTTAAAAGTAGAGTCTGTGATTGTAATCCAACACATTTTTTGTCCAATTCAGCAAATATCTCCTTGCAGTTTGCTAGTCCACACATGTGTGTGTGCATTGAAAAAAATCTAGTATTCATAACATCCTGCGCTCTGTAAATGGAAACATACAAAGTGGCTCGGACTGAGCCACACACAACTATTTGTGTTCGGGCACAGGAAGGGGAAAAGCATGGCTGTATAAGAGAGAGGCAGTGGGAGGGACGGCAAAGTCTGGCACATGCTAACGTACGGAGGAGCACCGATGGGGTGGGGGGGGGTGAAATATTAACAATCTTTCTCCAGAATCATGAACTGAAAAAAGCAGTAGTGCAATGCATTTATGATTAAAGGGGCTGCAATTAATTATCATAATCGCTTAATCTCTGATTTATTTTCTCGATTAATTGTTCAGACTGTAAAATGTGCTTTGCTTGACCAACAGTGCAAAACGCACAATTAATATTTATTAATTTTTTTAATTCATTTTTTTATTAAACCTTATTTAACCAGGAAGTCCCGTTGATGTAAAAAACTCTTTTCAGGGAGTCTGGCAAGAGGCAGGCAAAAACACAATCAATTACATTTATAAAAGTTATACAATACAGATAATTAAAAACATTTACAATGTTCTCAAGCGGCTCCGACAGCTTCGATGCCGCACGGACCGCTACAGAAAATCATTCATACCACAGGCAATAACACTTTTAACATGTCATCTCTGGGTGCTAGATGAGACTTTGGGCACCACACTACTGCACTAATGCAACCTGCACATTTGGTTTATTTACATTACATTTAACACATTTTAGCATATATATTATTTAGCAGTTGCACATTTTGTTCCCCATCCTGACTATTCAAATATTTGTTCTTTTACTTATTCATATTATTATTTCATGTATATTGTAGTATGATATTTTTCCTAGTATTTTTTATTTTGGCTTTGTGACTGATTTTGCTGCTGTAACAAGGAATTTCCCATTTTTTTGGGATCAATAACATCTACTCTATCTATCTATCTATCTAAAACAGGTCATTTCGGGTTCTCTCATATGGATATAAAAGCATTTAGGAAATAAGTTCAGATAATTTCAAGTTTTTTGCAAACTGTTCCATGCAGAAGGAGCGGAGTAGACAAAAGCCTTTTTCCCAGTTGTACGGGCAAAATGGAACAAAGAGCGCATATGAATCTGATCCAATTAATAGGAACCAACACTTCTCATTGATAAACTACTAATGTAGGATGGCAACAAACCGGCTGGCCTTATAGATAAAAAAACCATGCCCTGATCTCCTGTTCTACAGCGATGTCATCCCACTCTGGAATACAATTCCACATGATGGGTAGATTTTTTACAAATGGTAATAAATCTCAGAGACGCATGGTCCAGTGTCAATCTTATGCAGACATTGTACTGAGGCGTGCCTAATACACTGTCACCATAACTAGACAATAAAATGTTGCAGTGACTAGCTGCTTTTTGCTTTAAAAGAAAACTAATTTAATTTGGAATTAGTTCTTCACAAGGTTGTCTATATGAGGCTAAAAAGAGAGGCATCATCTAGCCCAATGCCAAGCTACTTAGAATGAACCACCTCTATGACATTTCAGTCAAAGTTGAACACAGAAGGAGAACTTAAAGAACCTCTTAGTGTTACTAAAACAACATCAATTAGTCTTATCCGCATTGAGATCCAGTTTAAGTGCATGAGCGTGTGTTGAACACCATCAAAGCTTTCTGCAGAGACTCAACCGCTTTAGACTGGGGACGATCCAAAACAATAAATGTTTCATCACATGGAAATGCATATTAGCATCCAAGACATTTAGGGCCAGGTCATTTAATATACATAAAAACCAGAGAGGACCCAATGAGAACCTTGTGGAACCCCTTTGTGGACCTTCACTAATGCAGATCATAGACCGTCACATTTATTACACTGAGTCCTGTCACCTCAGGTCACTCAGTTTGCTTTCACATAAAACATAAAATCCTCACAAAGGAGCTGGAAGCCAAAGCACCATTTGCATTTTTTATTAATTAATTAATCGACTATTCGATTATTGTTGCAGCTCAGAATTAAAGGTCAGAATCTAATAAAAGAAAAAAATGATTTTTGCTGTGTGTCAAGGTGTTATTGAATAAAAGAATTGACACAGTTAGTTGTTATAAAAAGTTATAGACTCACAATGATGGCCTGATGGTTGTGTCTGACAAGCAATGTATAAGCAATGATCATTTAATTACATAATCCCCCAAAAACCCATTATGTTTGAGCATATGTGCACGTGAATCTCTCTCACAGAACTACCATTATGGGTGTTAAATGCATGCGCACCTCCACAGTAGGCATCGCCATCAGTTGTCAAAGCCAAAATACCAGCTTTGACATCACTGATGGATTTTGGCTCTAGTGGCCACACACTGTAGAGTGTTTAACAGTTAAAGAGCAGCTTTGCTGTGCTTTTATTCAAAGGAGACCTAATGTCAGATAGTTTAGTTTAACGTGGCCAAAGCTTCAAAAAAAAGGAGGTAAACAATCTAAAAGAAATGTGAGCAAAAACCTTGCATTTCACACATTCTGAATGCTGCATTTTCAAAATTTTCTCTGCGTCTACGCTCGGGTGACGTCATAATGGGCAGGTTTTCATGAGTGTGCCTGGAGGTTATTTGCTCCAGGCACACAACCTTACATCACATTACATGTCATTTAGCTGACGCTTATCCAAAGCCACTCACTGTAAGTCAGGTCACATGCCTCTGGAGCAAAACTAGGTTAAGTGTCTTGCTCAGGGACCATTGGTGATGTATGCAGTGGGAACTGAAACTCAGATTCCCACACCAAGGCAGGTGCCATATCCACTGGCATCACCACACAAAAAAACTACAGCCAGTTTTATATTACATACCCTGTAGTTTATTCCATGATGTTTCACTTCGTTATTGCTCGTTGCCGCTACAAATTCTGTGGGACTGTCCCTCTTTTCGGCGGACAACCGTTACCTTCGCTTCTTTTGTGTTGGTATTCTAAACTCCGGTGGAGTTATGGAGGACTATGGTTAACTGTGCAGTGGGATTTTTTTTTATTTTGTGGACCAAATGTTATTGGTTTGTGGGAGTTAGGGTTTGATTCCCACCCCGGGATTACATCAAATCAGCCTGAGCGACCTTAACCCATAGTATGGTGTGAACCTGACCTATATACTAATGTAAGTGCTTTGGATAAAAGCGTCAGCTAAATGACATGTAATGACCTGCACGTGTAGCTACATGCTTATAAGGAACCCTTGTTGTGGTGCTGCTATTTTAGGTAGTATGTGATTGCACGTTGACTTAGAACAACATGTACAGCGTTAATTAGTGAACAAATATACAGCTTTGAATCATTTTTGTTATCTGTCGCTAGATAATAAATGAAATGAGCATAGCTATGTAGGAAAGATGATGACAATCACAGGATGGTTTCGTAACCAGCAGGAAAATAGTCGACAAAAACACCAGACCATGTTGTAAATTAAACGAAGCCAACGGTTGTATGAGCGTGACACGCGGATGTTTTGGTAAACAGAAAACCATACTGAGGCGAGGCATTGCAAAACTGTGAGTGGCAGTGATGATGAAACACCACTGTATAACTCTTCCCAAGATTCCGGTATGATATTAGCAGTTAATGGAAACGAATATGTGAAAAACCGAAGCATGTGACTGTATGAAAATCTTTGTAGCAAAGTTAAACAATTTGGAATGTCCAAATCCTGTGAGGACCCTCTCCGCCGGACTGCCTTTACAGTTGTTGGATTGGCAGTGTTCCGCAGGGTGGGCGTGGCAGGGGGTGGTTATGAGAGTGGCAGATCCATGGCTCATTGCAAAGCACCTGGCAAACGGAGGACTCTGTGGGCAAGTGATTTTGAAAAGGCTTTGGATCTCAGGTTCGCACCTAGAATAAATTAGGATTCTATCGGACAGGTTTGAGTGAAAATGGTATTTACATGATTTGTTCTTGGTATAATGGTTGCTAAATTATTTAGGGTATTTAAAAATAAAATTAATTTTTGGCTTGTTTATTACAAAACAAAAAGGGTTCTGTCTACAAAGTATACTGAGCAGACTTGGAGTTATTAAGGTCTTATATCTGTGGCTCAATCCATCTTTTGGAATATGTACAGAAGGACCAATTATAAGTCTCTGTATGGGCCAGGTATCTAGCAGCCAGTAACGTTTACGCTGCACTGGCTAAAATAGCACCGCATAAGTTAAAAGACCTAATTCTAAAAGTTGTCCTCAAGAAAAATCCAAACCACCAATTTGGTAGCATGTTTAGATGCTAACGCTAGCTAACCTTAGTGAGCTATTTTAAAATTGTCTTCAGCAGAATCCAACGCAGAAAAAAGAAAGACATTACTTCAACAAAATCCACTTGTAGCAGAGTTGCCAAATGAGGGTACTAAATACAGTAGGATACCAATAAATTTAGCACATAACACTAAAAATAATTGTGTAGCAGATTGTAACAATGTAACCAATTAAATGACACCTAGGTTGATCTATATTACGTGCATTCAAAGACCTAAATTACAATTAGTGTAGAATTGTGGTACCTCAGATGGAGAATACATAAATGGTGTGACGGATGGGTGCTATTAAGAAATCGTGCTCCATTGTCAGTTTTGCATGTGCAAATGCTAAAACCTTAAACTCAATACTCAAAACTGATCTGAACGCAGATAGACCTTATCATTCTGGGTAGTAAGGTTGGGTCTTCCTCACAAGGGCTGGGCATCGTTTGGATTGTAAACAACTTGCTGATGCAAATTGCCAAATTCTTCCCTTTTTATTCCAGTTCTTAATTTTTCGGTTTCTTGATTCCAATTCTTTGAGGGGTGAAGTGAAGCGGGGTAACATTCTTATTTCACAAAAAAAAGAGGAACGTGTATTTGATTACAATGGTCAGTTAAGCAGTCCTTAACGGGCTTTTTCTTGTAAAAATAAAGGCCACATTGAGGGCGCTTTAGTGTTTTTGTTCCCCCCATGGCTGCAACATACAAGCGCATGGCCGCTATGGAAACCAAAAATAGTGCATGTTAAATTTAGAACCGACCTGTCAGATTTGAACCAAAATACCCCAACCGCTTCCAATTAAAGGAACGATCAAGAGGAAATCGATTCTAGATGGACCAATTAATATATGCTGCTGACACCACATCAATCCTGGCATTGGTTGCGTTTGGTTGTTTTGCTGCAACATACAACATACACAGACATTCTTTCACTCTGCACCCACTCATCCTCGAATTTCATTGATACACATCCACCTGTTCTAGGCTAAGTTTCATTTTTGATTTTAAACTATTATTCATTTGTTTAATTGGCTTGTTGTGTGCATCTCCTTTTGTCATGGCTGTGCGGCCGGTTTTGTACACTCAACACAAAGGTCTTTAGATGCTTTAAGTAATTATTTAACTAACAACTGCAAACTTTAAACTTAGTACACAGTCAAAAGCAAAAATAGCTTCCTGAAGTCTGAATGTGCAAAACAGTTGTTTGCAGGGTACAGACTGTAACAAAGCTTTAAAGCAGAGCAAAGAGCACACTTTATTGGTTATCGATCCAAAAACCACAGTCACATGGTTGATCTGCAAATTGCCAAATAATGCCTGATAATCGCCAGGCCGATAATTGGTCGGCCCTACTATGCTAGTCTCGTATATAAGTGATGCATTTGTGGTACCCTATAGGAATTGTTGGTTTGACTGAACACGAGCTGTGCACCACACACACAAAACACACACACAACACACACACACACACATGATGGCTGTGTTGATTCTGATGTCCAGAAACCATGCATTTACTGTGAAGCTGCTGAAGATATGTGATCTTGTCTCAGCTGTCATGCAACTGTGTACCTCCCTGAACTTTAAAATGGTATTAACATTTCTCAATGTACAGACAAGGGGGGGCTGGGACAAAATTTGGCCTGGACAATTCTTCACTACGGCCAAATTTGCGACGGGTACATTATTTGACTTTTTAACTGCAAAAGACCAGGCTCAATAGATTATGACCCCAGCAGCATGAGCGTATTACAGGCTTTATAATAAAAAAATACACCCTGGAGCAATTCATAAAACCTTCAAATAAACAATCGTGGCACCATCTTAGAATAGAAGGAACGATGCTGTATATTAATACCCAAAAACCAAAGTCGAAAAGACATGGCAGACAAGCTGCAATGCTTTTCTTCGAAGCACAGATTGGACACCAGAGAGGAGGCTCCAGGGCTGCAGCGCTAAGGGTTGCCCCAATTTTTTTCTTTTTTCCAGCGACCCAATCAGCCACGAGCCCTTTATGTTACAGACCATGAAGTGAAACTTTTAGTACTACTTCCTATTTAACTGTTCTGTATGGCGAGGTAGGATTAGGATGGGATGTCGGTTTGTCGCCGGTAGTGAGAGCCTCAACATACAGCATCTGCATGCGATGTTTCCATTCTGGCAGGAAGAGGAACAAGCATGTGTTGGTTTCAGACGGAAAAAGGTCAGAAGTGAAATATGCTTTCTTGCAACAAGGTGTGTAACATGTGAGGGCTGCCCCCTTTAAACTGCTGAAATGGTTCTCCCAGAGGGTGACTGATCTCACAATAACATTAAATCTCTTCAAGATAAATTTTCAAACAATGACTCCTGAAAGCACCATTATTCAACTTTTAAATTATGACTGCATCATTGTAACGGGTTATTTTTAGGAACTTAGTTGAAGGCAGGCACCACCAAACAAGGTATTACCTGTGTCTAGAGCAGTGAGGTTTAAATGTGGGAGAAGGCGAATTCTGAGAACTCTTGGAGATTACGTTTTGTTAAGTTGCCATCCAATCCATCAAGCCACAACATTCATAATGGATAGCCATTGGCTATTAAAGATAATGCCTAAACATTATGATGGATCATGGTTCGTTCTAGTGTTATCTAGTAATCTGAGAAATAATTGGCTTTAATCAGTCTCATTTTTTGATAATTTAAATTCCCATACCTACTGAGGAACTCAAACGGTGTAATGTGGTCTCAACACACAATAACCACTAATATAACACAACAATTTAAAGCCCAGATTAATTCTATTAAACCACATCATCTGCATTTAGTAATTTGATGCAACACAGGCTCATACAGGTGATTCAAGGAACAGAGATACGGTAGTTTGCAATGTGTTTGTAAAATAGCCAGTTGGTGTCAGTGTGTTTGATGTTGCGATGACAAATACAGTTTCAGATTTGTGTTTGTTTCATATGATAAAATAGCAAAGATCAGCAATGTTAATTCTACACACTCACTTCCACATGAGTCATCAGAACAAAACTGATTAAATCTGTTTGGGTCTTACGCTTAAAATTTTGCTTTTCTGCGTCTTGTGCTTTAACATTACTACACGGGTTATGTATTGGGAATCAAAGGTATACACCATCATTATACAGTAAATAGTATCTGTCCATGTTGACTTTCAAAAGGACCAAGTGTCGTGTCAATAAATGGACAAGCAGGTGGAGCTGTGAGCAAGGTAACTTCAGAAAAAAAACCCAGTAAATACATGTTGGGATTTCTTGTTAATCCTGAGACGGGTCCTTCTCAATAGACGGAGCTTATAAGTGCCCTGTTCCACACAGTTAAGTCTATGTAACATCAAGACCTGCCCTCTGCACCTTACCCATATCGGGCATAACATAGAGGCTAACGTCTCATTTTAATGATGTTACTTGCTGCATCTCTGCGTCCTTCCTGTGCATTTGAGGTCGTACCTGCTGGGGTGACGTAAAGTGACAGTGTGAGAGGCGTCTAATCCGGAGGTGGGCGAAATAATCAGAATAATTGGCCCCCGGTGTGTGTGGTGTGGCTGTGTGGTGTGGTTGTGGAGGCGAGGGCCTGTATGTACTTGCTTGTCATTTTTTTCAAATTCTCGACTGAGCGGTTAAATGTTCATTTTCAGCAGTCGCGACCCGAGCAAAAATACCGGAGCCCCATTAGGTTTTACCAAGTTCACACTCATTAGTTTTCTCCGGTTCAGAGCGAAGTGAGGGAGAAGATGGGGCGGCCTTTCCAAGAGGTTCAAGGGTGGATCTAGTGCCTCTGCACAGCCACGCAGCGAGATTGTAAGGAGTTGTTCACACGGATCCACAATAGTAAATGTGTGTGAGGATTGTGTGGACCTTTTGTAAGGCAATATCAGCGCGCACTTAGCAAATCAGCGCACACTTTAATTGACCTTATCGCTTTTTCCTTCTGTCTTTCCTTTTCTTCACTATGCGGAGGAAACCAATGACCTATGAGAGAGGCTTGCGAACATTGACGGCGAAAATAAGGATTATGGGGTTGTTTTAAAATCCGATTCCAGGGAAAACTGTTGGAATTGTGTATTCTTCTTTATGCTAATAGCGCAGGTTGGATGGAACTAAGGATCATTCAAGTGCTGTAAATAAGTACAAATCTGAAGGTACTTGTAGGTACTGACTTTCTTTTCATTGCCACTTTTCATTCTACTCCGACCTACATTCAGAGGGCGAAAATTTTTACTGTTTTACTCCACCACATTAAACTATCGCGTAGTCACTAGTACTCTCAATTTAGGATTTTTTTGCGACAAACATATAGAAGTTTATAAAATACAAGTTTTTTTAAATAAAATGACACCAATCAATATAACACACGTCCAGGTGAGAAACAGCCAATTGACCAACACTCATTCCGGTTTCTAAAATGATTTTCTGCTGTGTCTTTTACTTAATACTTTAAGTCCATTCCTCATGTTACTTTAATTAAGCACATTTTCAAGCAGGACTTTACTTGTCAAAGAAGTATTTTTGACGTGTGGCATTGAATACTTTTACTAAGGTAAAATGATCGGAATATTTCTTCCACCAATGCTAATATGGTAAGGGGGCTTTTATCTCTTCTGGCACTCAGCAGGATGCTTTCAGAGAGTATGTACAGGCTATCATTAACCAACTCTGTTTCCATGACCTGAGGGACCTGGTCTTGATTTTGTGCCTGCGTTCGGCTCTGCCAGCTACTAAATGGAGGTTGCTGGGGAGATTGCATCATTACGAGTTATGTCAATTCAAATGTACACGCGTTCCACTTGGCACTGGTTTTCTCCCTAATGGTTGCTTGGGTGCGTGGTTGGGAGGGACAGCAGTTTTTGGTGTTGGTTGTCTCAGCACTGAGAGAGGACTTTTTTCCGGCGCAGACATTAGCAGGGACGGATGCAAGGTGACGCCCACATTGAAAGTTCGCCACTTTCACCTTGGGCTACTGACACCTGGACGTTTCACTGCACTCTCTCTGCATGGTTAGTTATCTCCTGAGCACAGGCTATAAAGCATAGGCTGATGGTAACTATTCATCATCCAGCCTCACTTAATGGACAAAAGTAGGGGACCAGGGGATAGTGTAAAAAGTTTAATTCTCCAATCAGGAAACAAGTTTCGAATCACGATTAACTGACTCTGTTACTGTAAACACGTTTTTTAACCTATTTATGTTTAGTGCGCATTGCCGGGTTTATAATTAAATCTCATCAACTTTATTGTTGGTATTGATTGTCAGCCAGTGATGTAAATTAAACAGTTCATGGGACGGCAGAGAAAGGACAAACCAAGGGGTCATTACACACACACACCCCACAAACACACAAGAGCACACATAAAAGTGTTCTATGTCAAGTTTGTATGTTTATTTCATGAGTTACATTTCACACAGCGTCAACGCATTCTTATGATCGGACTCGGATGATAGTTATACAGAAATGTATGGAGAATTCTACAACAATAAGTAGCCACCCAGCTGGTCACGCCATGGCAGGGGTGGTCACATGATGTCTGCTTGTAGAGTCCCTTGAGCTGACGCAGAGTTTAGGTTGTTTTAGGGCCTTGCGACGCGGGCTAGAGAACATCCGTCCACAACTCTGTCTTATCAGCGGCAGTTGTATCCGTGTTGCACTGATGGCTTTAGCGGGTACAGAGCATCAAGAACTGACCGCTGTTAGCAGGATTACGGATAAATAAGTCCACAAAAGAGAGATTTGCTGTCCAGAAAAGTCAGTTAGATTAGGCACCACAATGACCAGTAAGATTTGGAAAAACATCCTCCCAAAGACACATCCCGTTTCCTGGTGTGAAAGGCTTTAGTTCCTCTGGGAAGCAAAACTCCAGCTTCATCTGGCGTGAAGTCCTGGTGTTAATGCTTTCCACATCCGCCTCGCGACACCCCCTTGTGACCAGCCGCGTTTCTTATACAGCAAACGACATAAAAAAACGTGGAATGCTTACCGAATTACAGTGCGTAAGTTTTCGTATCCTATTGACAGATAATGGTTTTAAGAGAGACGTATCACAATGTTACATTCAACCCCGCGAGATAGTTAACAATACCACGGACTATGGGGTAAACGTGTTAGCATCTTACTCCTTGTGTTGAGGAAGAGAGTGAAAACCATGTCATTTTTTGGTTTGGGGTTCCAGAGAAATAACAAGACTATCATTTAATAGCAGACAACATGTAATTAGATTGTATCACATTTTCAACCACACAGGCTCAGACTAGAAGCTCCAAGATGCAAGACAGGATATTGTCACAAATTTTAAACTAACTCGGTCTCCCCAGATGTAGGGTGGCAACAAGACTCGCAGGGGGCAGTGGGACAGCTACAAGTTCACATAAGACGCTGATAGCACTTCAGGTGCTTCATGGAATAAACACACTTTTGTCTCTACACAACAGTACGATCATTTAGCCACCAGATATACTTTCATTACCCAGTTACCCGTGCCTGTGCGTGTAATTCAGTCCTATCATCCCTTCACCACCAGGTGAAATTAACAGGTAATTTGTAAATCGTCACTTGGGGTTGACCACCTCATTTCTTCCTTTTTCCAACCAATCCAGCACCACACAAGGCTAATTTTCTTGTCTTTTGAAATAAGGTTTATTCACAATTAGAGTTATGGCCACGTAATAAATGAAAGACGTGATGGAGAAAAAAAAACAAAAGTGATTTACGAGTAACTTTAGAGTCAATCATGACATACTACCCAGGATTCCTTTAGTTACCCGTAATGCGTGTTGCAATGATTTGTACCTGAGATGTCCATTTGAGAAGTGAAATAGATGTGAGGAGATGGTATAGGGTACTGTATTCAATATCTTGTACACGCCAAACACTGCTCACACACACAAAAATCATTTTAAAACGACAGATAAAATTTTTAAAGTCTGGCACAAAGCATAGGAAAACAAAGTTAACCTAAATGTAGCAGCATGTAGATACTGGAACTGCATTTACAACACATTGTCCACTTCCCATAGAGTTAAAATAAAGACAATTGGTGGGGGACACTTTGGGGCGTTTCACGCTCAAAGTCTATATTAGCGCGGGACTTCTAGGTGTCTTTGGTGTTTATGATTATGGTAAAAGTCTCCTTCTGGCGGTCAGGGACTCGTGAATTCACTTTGACGCTTTGAGTCAGGGACATAGGATTGACACGCAGGACTACGGTGGCCGACCGGGGCCAACGTCTGCAACTTCCAAAAACAATGCAACCACACACCAACACAGCAAATAAGCAAACAAATTCAAAATTTGCAAACATGTGCAGCATTCAGCAAACGCACGCATATACACACAAACACAACCAAATACATTACAACGCGGGATGCATTTAAAAAAACGATGCAAAAAGAAAAAACACTTCATTAATTGACAATACATGTGCAGCATTCAGCAAATACGCTGCATTATACAATATAATATAACAAACCAAAACATAAACACGCTGAAATATACACACAACACAACCAAATCATAAACACGCTGCAGTATACACACAACTACACCCAAAATACATAAAACACGCTGCATATACACACACCACAAAAAGACATAAACACGCTGCATATACACAAACCAACCCACACCCAGTGTTTGAGGATTAAAACGCGCGCAATACACACAACACAACCAAACTACAAAAACATGTGATATACACACAACACAACAAAAACATAAACACGACCTGCATACCACAACACAACCAAAATACATAAACGCGCTGCATAACACACAACACGTATCCCAAATACAATAAACACGCTGCATTACACACTACACAACAAATAACCCTAAACGTATGCAAAGAAAACGATTGCAAAAAGAAAACAGCACACAAAAATCATGGAAAACCCAATATGACAATAAAACAAAACAAAAACGCTGCATCAGATTCCCAACGTAAGGTCTCACCAAGGGGCTCTGGGGCACCACCGAATATGTTGGATAAGGGAGGTGACTCGGCGGGAATTCAAGTTATCCTGCTGAATTTAGCTGGCTCGGTTGCACGGGAACCCAGGGGCCCACTTGC
>NC_045741.1:2168817-2189387 GCF_008692095.1 Etheostoma spectabile | reverse complement strand
GGTCTATGATCTGCATTTGAAGGTCCACAAAGGGGTGCCACAAGTTCATCATTGGGTCCTCTTGGTTTATTATGTATATAAATGACCGGGCCTAAAATGTCTTGGATGCTAATAGCATTTCCATGTGATGAAAATTATTATTGTTTTGGATCGTCCCCAGCTAAAGCGGTTGAGTCTCTGCAGAAAGCTTTTGATGTGGTCAACACACGCTCATGCAGCTTAAACTGGATCTCAATGCGGATAAGACTAAATTGATGTTGTTTAGTAACATAAGAGGTTTCTTAAGTTCTCCTTCTGTGTTCAACTTTGACGGAAATGTCATAGAGGTGGTTCATTCTTAAGTAGCTTGGCATTGGCTAGATGGCTGCCTCTTTTTAAGCCTCTATAGACAACCTTGTGAAGAACTAAATTCCAAATTAAATTTAGTTTTTCTTTTAAAGCAAAAAGCAGCTAGTCACTGCAACATTTTTATCTGTCTTAGATTATGGTGACATGGTGTATAGGACAGCCTCAGTACAAGTCTGCATAAGTTGACACGTGTTACCATGCGTCTCTGAGATTATTACCATTTGTAAAAAACTACCATCATTGTGAATTGTATTCCAGAGTGGGATGGACCATCGCTGGAGAAAGGAGATCAGGGCGTGGTATTTTTTATCTATAAGGCATGCCGTTTGTTGCCATCCTACATTAGTAGTTTAATCAAATGGGAAGTTTGGTCCTATTAATTGGAAGATGTCATATGCTGCTCTTTGTCCATTTGCCCGTACAAATCTGGGAAAAAGGTTTTGTCTACTCCGCTCCTTTGCATGGAACAGTTTGCAAAAAGACTTGAAATTATCTGAATTATTTCCTTAAATGCTTTTATATCCGATTGAGAGAACCCGAAATGACTGTTTAGATAGATAGATAGATAGATGAGATAGATGTTTATTGATCCCAGAAAAAATGGGAAATTCCTGTGTACAGCAGCAAAATCAGTACAAAGACAAAAATAAATGAAATACTAGGAAAAAATATACATCCATACAATATACATGAAATAATAATATGATAAGTAAAAGAACAAATATTGAATATGTAAGGATGGGGGAACAAAAAATGTGCAACTGCTTAAATAATTTAATATGCTAAAATGTGTTAAATGTAAATGTAAATAAACCAAATGTGCAGGTTGCATTAGTGCAGTAGTGTGGTGCCCAAAAGTTCTCATCAGCACCAGAGATGACATGTTAAAAAGTGTTATGCCTGTGGTATGAATGATTTCTGTAGCGGTCCGTGCGGCATCGAAGCTGTCGGAGCCTCTTGAGAACATTGTAAATGTTTTTAATTATCTGTATTGTATAACTTTTATAAATGTAATGATTGTGTTTTTGCCTGCCTATTGGCCAGGACTCCCTTGAAAAAGAGTTTTTTACCTCAACGGGACTTTCCTGGTAATAATAAAGGTTTAATAAAAAATGAATTAAAAAAATTAAAAATATAATTGCGTTTTGCACTGTTGGTCAAGCAAAGCACATTTTACAGTCTGAACAATTAATCGAGAAAAAATCAGAAGATTAAGCGATTATGATAATTAATTGCAGCCCCCCTTTAATCATAAATGCATTGCACATACTGCTTTTTTCAGTTCATGATTCTGGAGAAAGATTGTTAATATTTCACCCCCCCCCACCCCATCGGTGCTCCTTCGTACGTTAGCATGTGCCAGACTTGCCGTTCCACTCCCATGCCTCTCTCTATACAGCCATGCTTTTCCCCTGTCTGTGCCCGAACACAAATAGTGTGTGTGGCTCAGTCCGAGCCACTTTGTATGTTCCCATTTACAGAGCCGGGATGTGGTATGAATACTAGATTTTTTTCAATGCACACACACATGTGTGGACTAGCAAAACTGCAAGGAGATATTTGCTGAATTGGACAAAAAATGTGTTGGATTACAATCACAGACTCTACTTTAACATATTTTCAAAGAAATAATTAAACAATTTTTTGAACAGCATTTTCCATGCTAAAAATAGTTACACTGAAAAACAGTTTCACTGGGGTCAAAGAGGTTAAAAACAAATCAGTCATCATGAAGCACAGTGTTTCTTTCCCCTGCCAGCTGTAGTCAGGCTGCACCTAATGTGACAAGTCAATTCAAATATAGCTTCTTAGATTTTTAACTCTGTGCCATACTCGTGTGGTCCATAATACGTTGTTTATACATTGTTTTTGCATGGCCAAGTCTGCATCTATCTTCTCATTCAAATCAGGCAAAGACACACACAACAACACACCACACACACACACACAAAACACACAAACACACACGCAGAGGCATGCTAATGTTTAGGCATAAATACAGACACAATTACATTTTTTTCTAATTTAGGGAAGTTTTTCGTGCAGATGCATTTTAAAATTTTTTTTTATATTTTTGTCTTAATTTAACCTTGTTTTTTTTTATTCCACTTCCAGCATTGACCTTCTTCCTAGAGTACTCCCACTTGTTGCTCTCCTACCGCTCTTTGTAGCCTTTTCTCTTGGCCTCTGTGGGGTCTTCTACCACAGCATAAATATGCTGCTGCACTGCTGTCCTGACTGCCTGCTGTAAGGAGGGAGTGGCTCTGCATATGGACACCAGTTCAATGCTGACTTCCAACCACTGAACATGTTATAAATATATTTAAAGGAAACACTTCCTAGGTAATGAGAGGTCAAGTGATTGGGTGTTGGACCAACAACACAGTGATAATGATTCATTCAAATGCTTTTTGAAACCTGCACTTGCTCCTCATCCGTCATTACTTCATAGTAGCTCCTCATTAAACTGTCAAGAACCTACTCATCTGTAGCCCATCTTATTGGGTGAAAAATCACACAAAAATGTATTTTCCACAGCGGAGAGGCAAGAAGTGAACACTAATCTCATTTCTTTGACATTTCCCTAAATATTTTTTTTTTGAAAGTAAGACAGTGGTTGGAAGGGTAAAGAACAGTAGAAGACAAATAAGTTCATGTAAATTAATGAGGTGTTGAGATGTGGGACATGCGAGGAAATCGGCACACTGTGCACGGAAGAAATAATACCTTACACAAGCATGAGGACTTGCATTGTGAAAGTGGACAATTAATGGTTAGAAAGAGAAAGGCCCAAAACAGAGTGTAAATGTACAGTATATTAACTGAAAATGTACTTTAAACTTTATTTTGGACCTGTTGCTAGATATAATCCATTTGACCTGGACTAATGAGGAAATGCCTCAGAACTGGCCCGGGTAGTTAATGGGTAGATGCTACCAGCCGGGAAGCCACGCTTTGTCTGTTGTTGCTTCTTGAACATGCGCGAGTAGGGGGAAAGAGAGAGAAATAAAAGGGGGAATTGCCAATCCTGCTTTTGATTTCAATAGTCAAAAATCCAAAGCGCCCCCCAACTTGTATTTCAAAGCGACTTGTTGCTGCGATATTTTTCCATGTAGCTTTATTTTTAGCGATGGGTCTGACCATTAATTGCATTTGTGGGGGGCAGAGGGAGCACTGCGGGGAGGGGCATGACCAGATATTTTATAAATATTCTAAAAATAACACACAAACAACTAAATGGTGGTAGGTAATACATCTGATTCATACGCTTTAATAAGTACCTGGCTAAGGGTGGAGCAGCAGGAAAATACTGTTGCACTGGGTCTGGACAACTTGCCGTGCCAACTTGCAATAAGGTTTCCTCAATGCATGTAGGCCTATACAGACTCTGACAAAAGTCTTGTCGCTTATCTATTTTGTAGAACACTGCTATAAACCTGACTTTTAATTAATCAATTGGTGTAAGAAATAGCTACTATGGAAGCTAAAACCCTCCAAATGATGTTCAATGCACTGAAATAATTAGTTTCACTAAAAAAAGATTTATATTTAAACAGACAGAAAGGTCACTTGGCAAGACAAAGGTTTTGTCGCCTATACATAAATTGAACAAATTTCTACAAATACTAAAATATGTCAGCAAATTAAATAGTGGTGCTGGGAGATTCAAATTTAAATCTTGTATGACTTCCATGAGCTTGAAGGACTGCATCCATGCAGTTGGCAGATATACAATGTCTTGATGAAGTCCTCAGGAATAGCTAGGAAAGCGTCTTGCATGCCTCCCAGAGTCATCAATATTCTTTGGTTTGGTCTTCATGCTTCCTCTTTCATCTACCCCACATTGCTCAATGATGTTCATGTCTGGTGACTGGCCGGCCAATCTGGAGCATCTTGATCTTCTTCGCCTTGAGGAACTTTGAAGTGGAGATGGAGAAGTATGGATGGAGCACCATCCTGCTGCAAAATTGGCCTCTTTTTGGTTGGGAATATAGAGGTAGCTAGATTTCTTGGTTTGAGGACTATTGACGTTGCCTTCCACCCTGCACGATCTCTCGCACACCCCATACTGGATGTAACCCAGACCCTGATTTTTCTGCCACCAAACTTCACTGTTTTCTAGGTGAATCTGGATCCATGCGGGTCCAGTAGGTCTCTTGCAAATTGCGGCAACTGTGGTGTAATTCAACAGAAGATTAATCTGAAAAATCCACTTTCTTCCACTTCTCCAGCGTCCATTCTTTTAGCAGGCTGTGGGCCTTGGCAAATGCCACACGGTTTTCAATTGCCTTTTGTTTAGTGCGGCTTCTGGGCACTGATTCGAACATGGAGGCCATTTCGAGACAGAATCGACAAACACGTTCTGGTTGACACAGGGACTTCAGAGGACCAGGTCTGGTGGAGCTCTGCTGCAGTGGAAAATGGGCTGGCTGTGATTTTCGAGCCAACAAACAGGCCGAGCGGTTGTCTTGCGGGGTCTGCCTGACTGGGCTTGTCAAAAACATCTCCGTGCTCAATAGTTTTTAATCCTCTGTACTTGACGCTGAGACACATTGAAGGTGTCTGCCACATCAGCAGTGGATTGGTCTTCAGCCTCTTGATAATCAAAACTTTAGTTCAGGGTGAATCTTAGGCATGTTGCAGAGGTCTAGTTGCAGGTGATGTGAAGGTCTAGTGTACTGGGGTTGTTTTTATACACACCTGAGACCTAATTGATCCATTATTAGTCACAGGTGAAGCTCATATGACAAGGCGACAACACTTATGTCTTGCAAAAAATTGAACAATGGGCTTTACCAAGCTGTGAATATTAGAACACTTTTTGACAGTTTCCTTTTGCACTGAAACATTATTACAAAAGCTGTTGGATTAAAATGAGCCATTTCTTGTAAATAAATCTTGATTAGAAATATATTTCAGCGGCGCTTCAGTTCAATTTTTACACAAGCGACAAGACTTTTGTCAGGGACGTATAATTGCGCGGTTTACGAATTGATTGCCGTTTGTAGGTAGTTTGATTTTAATGTTTTTTCCAATGTTTTAAACGATGAAGTGAAGAGGCCCGTCCACCTGTTTGGAGTGGCTGGTGAATGTGATGATACTAGACACGCCGGGACCCTTTTGTGGATCTACTGATTGCAGCGGAAAAACTTTTTTTTTTATAGCAATATAACGATTTTATTTTTTTACGTTTTAGGTGGGATTGTGCTTCGTTGGAGAGGCATTTAAACAATAGGTCCAACACTGATTATTCAGTTAATTTTAGTTGTGTGGTTGCGTCGGGGCATTCCGCCACCGTCTGTCTATGTTCCAAACAGCCGTGCCACAATTGGATTTCATTCATGCGATTCTAGAGTGAATGTGATACTATATGCTAAAATATACAATGACGGAGGAAGCCTAGTGACGAGTCCATAGCAACCAGTCAGTGTTGAATTTTGTTATTACCCAGTGTGCTTTGTTGAATGGTCTCAAGTTTTATTGTTTTATTTCATGTGAATAATAGTTTACTAGAGGAGTAACTAGTATTAAAGTAATGCAGGAATGCAGGGAGTGTGCATTTAGTTCCCATGTTATTGTGTTTCCACGACAACGTTATTGAGTAACTCTACTGAAATGGCCACCATGACAGTGGAGGTGGACGCAGAAGATGAACAAATGATCAATGAATTGTTGGACAGGGTCATTCTTTCCCCCCATCATTTTGGAGAGGTATAGAAATTAATTGATAGTGAATTGAACTTCAAGTCTGTTTTGACTAAATATCTCCAAATCACTAAAATAAAGAGGAAAAATACATAGACCAGGGGTCTTCAACATTTTCCAGGCCAAGGACCCCCAAACTGATGGCGAGATGGAGCGGGGACCCCTAATTATATATAGTGTATAAAATTGTGTGTATATCAAACTGGTCCTATGAGCCATGTGTGCATTGATGACTGAAAGACATCTCTGCCTCCATTATCTGTACTACAGTGTGTGAATTCATGTTAATGTGTATTTAAAAACATTTAAATTAGTGGAAAAAATTGCAGGGGGGGGGGGGGGGGGGGGGAATATAAAAAAAAAAGTCTATCACCAAAACTTCGCGACCCCCATGCAGTTCCTCGCGGACCCCCTAGGGGTCGCGGACCCCTGTTGAAGACCCCTGACTAGACTAAAATTAGCTAATTTAATTAGGTAACTTTACTGTATTGTGTGAACATTTAAACTTTTAATTTAGATTTGATGTGGGATATGTTTTCTTTGCAGGGTGCAATATTCCACCAAAAGAAGTTGAACCAAGACATTTTGCGGAGACACAGTTGCTGTATTCAGAAACTTAGTGCAGCCAAGAGGAAATGAACACACCCGAGCGTTTTTCCTCCTATCCCAGAACCTAACTGTTGTGTAGCCAGACCTTACATAGCACTGTGGAGACAGGTCTGGCAATGCAAGACTAAGGTGAACCCATTCCTTCCCCTTACCCCTACCCTTGGCCCTTACCCCTACCCCTTGGCCTTGAAACCAAGGGGTAGGGTAAGGGGTGAAAATACCCCTATGAATTGGGACACCACTGGTGACATCACCATACAGTATTGTCACAAACTTCCAAGATGCCGTCTAGGTCTGTTGATTGTGTGGGTTTGGACAACAGTGTGTGTTATATATTTATAGTATTTTAGGTTCACTTTGGTAGGTGCAGAGTACTTATCTGTGTAGGACTTAGGTCTGTTTTGCAATACAAATGTGATACACATGTCAATGTGTCATATACATACATATACACTCACCGGCCACTTTATAGGTACCCAGCTAGTAACGGGTTGGACCCCTTTTGCCTTCAGAACTGCCTCAATTTCGTGGATAGATTCAACAAGGTGCTGGAAGCATTCCTCAGGGAGTTTGGTCCATATTGACATGATGGCATCACACAGTTTCCGCAGATTTGCGGCTGCACATCCATGATGCGATATCCCGTTCCCACATCCCAAAGATGCTCTATTGGATTGAGATCGGGGACTGTGGAGGCCATTTGAGTACAGCGAACTCATTGTCAGTTCAAGAAAACAGTCTGTGATGATTCCAGCTTTATGACATGGCGCATATCCTGCTGAAAGTAGCCATCAGAAGTTGGGTACATTATGGTCAAAAGGGATGGACAATGGTCAGCAAAATACTCAGGTAGGCTGTGGTTGCAACGATGCTCAATTGGTACCAAGGGGCCAAAGAGTGCCAAGAAAATATTCCCACACCATGACACACCCACCACCAGCCTGAACCGTTGATACAAGGCAGGATGGATCCATGCTTTCATGGTAGACGCCAAATCTGACACTCACCATCCGACTGTCGCAGCAGAAATCGAGACTCATCAGACCAGGAACGTTTTTCCAACTTCTATTGTCCAATTTGATGAGCTTGTGCAAATTGTAGTCTCGTTTTTCTTAGCTGAAAGGAGTGGCACCGATGTGGTCTTCTGTGCTGTAGCATCTGCCTCAAAGTTCGACGTACTGTGCGTTCAGAGATGCTCTTCTGCCCACCTTGGTTGTAAGGGTGTTATTGAGTCACGTGCCTTCTATCAGCTCGAACCAGTCTGGCCATTCTCCCTGACCTCTGGCATCAACAAGGCATTTCCGCCCACAGAACTGCCGCTCACTGGATGTTTTTCTTTTTCGCGACTCTCTGTAAACCCTAGAGATGGTTGTGCGTGAAAATCCCAGTAGATTAGCAGTTTCTGAAAATACTCAGACCAGCCCTTCTGGCACCAAACATCATGCCACGTTCAAAGTCACCAAATCACCTTTCTTCCCCATACTGATGCTCGGTTGACCAGGAGGGATTCTCTTGACCATGTCTACAGCCTAAAGCACTGAGTTGCCGCCCATTGGATTGGGCTGCTTAGAAATTAAGTGGTAACGAGCAGTTGGACAGGTTGACCTAAATAAAGTGGCCGGAGTGTACACCCTGTATACATGGTGTGTGTATATCTGTTTCAGTTATCACCGTTTTGAATGTCATTGATGTTCACAAAAAATTTTGTTGACAAAAATCTGTCTTATTGGTGATAAATTGAACATAACAGGCAAAAACGTTACATAAAATAATGTTACAGAACCATTGTCACTATTAGAACCATAACAACATGTCGCACACAATAAAAGGCACTTATGTGTAAAACTAAAAAAATACACACAAGACCACAAACAAACTACACACAAACTACATGTGTAGCTACAGCTGCTCTGATATTCCAGACCAGTCTGGAGCCTTTGGCCAGTAACCCCCCCCAATATCATCAGTGTCCCATATCAAAACCAACAACAATTAAACAAGTGCATGAACAATGAACAGGAATTAATTAAATATTATTACATAATGTAGGCTACCAATGCAATAATGAATGGGTACAACATGAACATATGAATTAGGAAACGTCTGCTCGTTTGCAGCCCCAACTGGATCAGCTGCTGTGTCCTCTGTGTCCTCCTGTGTGAGACAGGGCGGTATATGTTAAGCACGTAGCGATGTATCATAGACCGTTAAATATATACTAGCTATACAATCTATGCGATCTATACGTCCATTCAAGGCAGAAATATGGGGACTGTTCAACGGTAGCGATTAGCGTTAGCGATTAGCGTTAGCATTGCAAGCTAGCGATTTTTAAAAAGTTTCAGTTAGGAACATGGGTACACATGTACAGGAATGCATAGACCACAAAACAAGACTGTCGTAACTTTTAATCAATTATTTAAAGCTGAAAGTACTACATTCATGTGTCTCTCTGGTTGAGCAGCGCCCCACACTGCCTGTGTGTTTTCTAGTGAGGTCGCGTCCACATAGATCCGTAGGGGTATACAGCCCTTGATCTATGCCTACCCCTAGTCGTAATACGTATTGGACCGGCACTAGGTGCCGCGTGAACGCGCAAAAGGTAGGGGAAGGGGTAAGGGGAAGGGTAGGGGAAGGAATGGGATTCAGCCTAACTACACAAGCAGCAGATGCAAACCTACAAAATAAAATGTCCCATGTAGATAAGTTAATAGACAAAATACCCCTACTGTATATCAATCTGAGAAGGGAGGTGTAAAAGTAGCAACTTGTATTGTTGGTGTACAGTAACGGGTGGGACACAACTACAACATTAATGAGACAACGGGCTTGCCAAAGTAGGTCAGTGATCACATTTTTGGTCCACCTCAAGTGTAGATACAGATTATGGACCAGGTCTAACATATTTAAAAATAAATACACAAATAAATAAATGCTCAAAAAAGCATACAATTAATTGCCCCAAAAAATACAATAAACAAATAAATGTAGGAAGAAATTAAATTATACAGTGAGACATAAATGTATATATGTCTTTTAATTAGCTTCTTTATTTATTCACCTTTGTAATAATTACCTTATTTATTTATTGTCCATTATAATCTTCAACTTTATTTATTAATTACTTATTTTTTAAATGTATTTATTTCTGTGTGTGTTTAAATTTTTTGTCTGTTTTAATCTTCCGTTGCATTTTCTACCCTATTTATTTTCACCCCTGGTATTTATTTCTGCCTGTCAATTTTACATTTCTTCATGCATTCCTGCCTCATTATGCAAATGAGGAGGGGCGGGTCTTAGGGGTCAACTTCTGCCCATTGGTTGGTTAGCATTTTACTGCATTGGGCGAATCTACATGCCACCGGCCACAGTCACAACAAAGATGGCTTCCTACGGTGAAGTTGTCAGTGAGCTGAGGCATTTAGCAACTGTTTTTGAAAACAATGTTAACGTTATAAGTATTGACTTTATAAATTTTTAATAAACTTTAATAATTTTTCGTTTAGACGCTCTGACAGAACGTGTGTTTTCAGTTAGCGGCAGATTGTATCCACACAAATACATAACGCAACCAGCATCAAAATTGTTAGTAAAATTAATTCTACAACAAGCATTATCAATGTTATGAATACTTCCAGAAAATATGTTGCAGAAGAAAGCACTGCAACACTGCTGAACGTAAGAGAGAGACAGTCCCAGTGGGAGGAATGAGACCATCTGCCCCTCTGCAGGTGACTGTCCCCGGATAGAGGATGGAGTTAAGCTGAGACAGCGAAAGAGAGCAGCAGGGTAAACTGTCCTGCTATGAAGCTGCTGTTGCGGGCACAGCCCTGTAATGGCCCACTAAAAGCCACCTTACTGCTGGCTCTTCTTCTCTGAAATCTACTGAGTGTGACAGTGATACATTTCATTTAGAAGGGAGTGTGTGCCACAGGGGCCACAGTGGCACTGCTTCCAGTGTTGAATGACATCCTCCTGGGTGTCTCACCAGGGGTGACACTGTGGCCATGGATTTGTCACTGGCTTCAAAAGGCCAAGAGTGCCACATGCTGTATATACAACGTCACCAAGAAGCATCATTTTAAATGATGAGGTCATGGAAGTACTTACAAATAATATTTAACAAAACCACTGCACAATGAAGACTTAGCAAGTCATAAATGGAAAACAATGGTATCAGCTAATTATTTGCAAATACCTATATCCTGAGCTCAGGGGCCTGTTGCACGAAAGTAGAATAAAGATATCCAGGATAAGTGAAAAAGCGCCGATTGACTTAGTGTGATCTGCTCATCGCGGCTTAATCGGTTGCACGTTTGCCGAGCCAGGTGAACAGGTGGAGCTATGTAACCAGGGTGTAGATAGCCAGGATAAGTGCACGTTCACGGCTTTCTCAATAGACCACGATATCGATCACAGATTTACTGAGCAGAGATGGGAGACGCATGCGCCACGGGTGCACCCAATGGACAGCAGCTTCGAATGGAAAGTAACGAGGAGGGGAAGATATAGAAAAAGGGAAATACGGCTCTTACAACGGAGAAAAAAAGCCCAACATTGCGGCCCTACTGAATGTGTGGGGGTTTAAAAATATTTACTTTGCCTCAAAAGTGAGCAGGGGAACTAATGTTCCTCGGGAAATGGACCCTACGGACTTTAGGCTTAATTTAAACCCTTTTTTACAACGTGAGAACATGTTTTACAACCACGCACAAATCTCTATAAGCTATATCTAATTCTTTGTACAATTAATGTTCATACAGAACAATCAGAAAGGGACAACAACTAGAAAAAAAATAAATGACTTCAATACACGCTGTGAACATATATGTAAAACAATATTCATGTTTTTTTATTCTTCTGACAAGTGACCGCACCAAAATAAAAAGATTAAGAAGCATTGTGGTGTTCCCGGTGTGATGAATGTAAACTACACTACATACGTACTGTATATAGACCACGTTATTAGTCCGGTGATGTGAGACTTATTGAGAAGGTTATGAAACCAATGTAAGCTATAACAAAAAAACAATAGGCCCACTTATTAAGGAGTAACACAAACTACCCTTCATTAGAGAAGGACAAGCAACAAGAAAATGAAATCATGAATGTATTGGTCTCTGACCAGTCTGCCATTATTATCATCTGGGAACATCGCTACATTAATATCGTCACACTTAATCACCGGAGCGCGTCCTGTAGAAACCTGAAGCTGAGACCACGAACGCTGCGCTGCTCATCTCTACTTTTACAGAGAGAGTGGACACTGACGCAACTCGCAAGTCTGCTGGCAGGCAATAGCCACTGGCCACCGGGCAGCAGCCACCGGGCAGCAGCCACAGGGCAGCGGCCGCACGCCAGGCGGCCTCGACACGCTACCGTCCCACCGGGAAAAGTCCCACTCCGCATCAGGGTGCCCGTGCAACCATTTCTGACCATCTAAACAGCTGTAGTAGGGTTTAAATCCAACTCGCGACAACAATAGTGACAAGTAGGCTAATGGATGTTAATAAAAATAAAGCAGAACACATGCAGAAGACAACGCAATAACTGTTAAACACGTTTATTTCGGATCAGACGGCAGCTGATTGAACCCATGAGACTCCAGGATTAATCTTAACCTGGCTGTTAGCCTGCTCTGGACCAGGCTAGCCGCAAAGAATAAATCTCCATGGTTACTTGGCGGGGCTTAATTCAATCTGGTTTCGTGCAACCGAGTCCAAGCTAAATTCATCCAGGATAACTTGAATATCCCGGCTTAATCCCTTATCCTGGTTTCGTGCAACAGGCCCCAGGTATCTTAGTGATGTTTAAAGAGTTCCATTTTACTTAAAATGCCATGCAAACATTGCAGTTTCATACTGAAATGCTCATTATGCAAATACATAGCCTGAGGTAATGCACGGCCAAACAGCCAAAGCAAATTAGACAATACAACTCTGGAGAGTAAAGACACTACAATTAATATTATATACTTATTTAACAATGTTACTGTATTTTGGATCAAAGGAGCGAGGGCTGTGAGATAACCCTGTTTTGCTTTAATGTTTAGATATGCTGGTTGGACACATAACATATAATTTGCCCAGAAGGAAATATGTTACCTAGCATCAAGTGAATGAGCAAACGTCGCTGATAAGGAGACTCATAGCAATTTGACATGCTTCTGTTGTAGCCAAAGAAGAGTTTATCAGCAACATAAACTAGGACAAACATGCACCACTTCATCATACTAAAGAATATAAGGTGCAAATATCTGTCCAAGTAGCTGGGTAAATACATTAACGAGAACAACAACTAGAATTAATCAGGCCAGGAGAACTTATGAAAGATAAGTCAAGTTACCCTGCAGTGTTTTCATTGTAAAAAAAAGAAAAAAAGAAAATTGTTTTGTTTGCATTCAGTGTTGTTTGTTGTTTGTCACGGTTTGTGTGTATCCAGAATGTCTTACAAACATGCTAAATAAATTTATATCTTACAAAACATTTCCAAAGATTTTTTGAATGTTTAGGAACCTGCCTAGTTACATAATTACATACAAACAGTTACAACTTGCAGTCTTTCACTTCTCCTCTATTGGCACAGCGCTACGATCTGCCGATTGTAAACCAGCTCGGTGTCATCTTTATGTGGGCAAAGGGATTCCAAACACTGTTCATCCTTAAAACACTGCCCACAATGTCATGACACAGAGCTGGATATAAATAAGCAAAATATCTCCTTAACCGACCAATGAGTGCTAGAAATGCTATACCATTTGAGCTACATAACATGATATATATTTAGTTATTATATTTCTCCAGTAATAAGGGTACCAGAAACATTAGTGCAACTCACTGCACTTTCTTTTCTTGCTAAAACCATCACACAACTGCATGTTAAAAGAAGCTGGTTGAGCAAATGGAAACCGGCAGGCAGGACCAAACATTGAGGAAACAGGTAATAATATAATATATATTTTTTTTAATCATGTGAAATTATGAAAGCAGGAAATTAGATGGGGTTAGGCACATCATAACCGTATAGTATTTACTATATTTTGTGATATTATAGTTATATTTAGGTATTGAAAGGCAAGCATTGTCAGGGGCTCACTCATGAAAACATTGCACCCATTGTGGTCAAAACCTCAAAGGACACGGTTGTACTATTGGATGAAATCTGTTCTTTAAAGGAGCGTGTGTGTGATTGTGACAATTCACACTAATTTCAATGAAACAATGCATTAACACTCAAACTGTCTGTATGACATGGGCTGATGACATGGCAACATGAGTGCTACCTTTTTTTGACACACTTTGCTAATTGCTATATTAGCAAGGCACTCCTCACCCTCTCTGTAGCAAACTGTGGATTTGATTTTCATTTCTCCCTCTCCCTCTTTGTGATGATCTAATGCCAATATCTCCATTAAAAAGACTCCATTAGCTAAAAGCATGTTTTTTTCCCATACTTATTATACCCTACTGTTCCCTATTTGACTATTATTATCTCCAATACATCAACTGTGACATTATTCTAATATAATAGCTTTTAAAAACGTGACCCCAGACATCTCTGATAACAAGAAACCCATTTCTCAAAACAGAAATCATCAAATAATGTCTTGATTGCATGATATAAGGAGATGAGCGTGTATTTGGTAAATGGAATATGAATCCACAAAACAACAAAACAAATGCATATCAACCATTGATGGAAACATCTGTGAATCATTATACAAACGTACTGTAGGTTAATTCTTTAGAGTTTGATTCATTAAAGAGTATTGTTAGTTTCAGTGGCTGGCCCTTATTATCATGCATTTAGGAAATGAGGCACACAGAAAAAGCATAAGAGCCCAATCAATAGCTCTTTTCATTTTGCCTTAATGGCCCCGTCTTTTTTCCCTCGTGGACGAAAAAGAACACAGGGGAGGTTGGTGTTACAACCATAAAATGCAATTTCTCTGCAGGAAAAAAACATAGTAAGGCCTCCTATCCCCTTTCTGCATATTTCTGTAACATTCTGCAAAATTGAGTATGGATTTAACATCAAAAGGTTACATTAATTTTTCAAATGAGATATTAAAGTCAATATTTCAAGCAGAGGATATTTCAATTCAGGGGCTTACATGATGGGGGATGTGTGCTCAGATGAGCCTGCTTGCAGGCATGGCTAGTTATTTGACTTGCTAGAAAAGTCAAGCCCAGGGATTTTGATGTCAAACATAGCAGGAAAGACAGAAATGCTAAAGTCACTCCCCTTAAAAAGTAAAGTGAAAAGTAATTTGTATGTTAACACACTGCAGAGCTTGGGAGAAGAAGCCACTGAGTCTAGATTGTTTCTAAAAACGTTTTCTTTAATTGAAATACATACACTATTCCATACACAAACAAAAGCCTGCTGGACTGGGGAGAGTGAACTTTGGATATATACTGCGAGTGATAATGATATATAACTATACAATAATTCATTCATTATAAAGGAGGCCCAACACAATGTTACCTAAGGGTTAATGCCCAACAAGGTATCCATTATCAGGTATTAATGGACGCCAAAATTAATATGCACCTTTTCATGTTGCCTCTTTACTAGACGTTTCTTCCCATTTCCAAAATCTCTCTCTCTCTCTCTTTCTCTCTCTCTCTCTCTCTGGTGTTCGAAAGTCAAGCTTTTCCACTTAGCACTCCCCACGGAGGCCTGGAGAACTTCCGTTGTGTAAATTGGATGGAGAGTTTTTCTGTTGCATTTGTTTTTGGGTTTGTGTGCTTTTCATTTTGCATAGTTTCTGTATTTGCGGCGCGTTTATGTATTTGGTTGCGTTACGTGTATTTGCAGTGTGTTTGCTAAATACTGCAAATGTGTTTAAGGAAGATGTTTTCTTAATTTGCTTGTGTTTGGTCTATTTGCTGGAGTTTTTTTTTTTTTTTTTTTTTTTTTTTTTTAGGTGCAGTGCGTTTGCCCCTGTCCGCCACCGTAACGGGTACTTTACAGAACAATCACACATTTTTTAAGCTAGTATCTACCTTCCACTCCAAGCACACCTACAGTTAAACTCCTTGTCTTCTCTTTCCTGGACGTGTCTCCAACTCCAAGATCGTTGTCCGTGGTGTTGTAAAGGAGTCATATTCAATATTGGGGAGTGTCTTTTTGAGATGCCTCTCCAAACGAAGAAAAAATGTGCAATCACACCATAAAACGTTAAGACACGTTAAAGGTGACTTCCGGTCGATTCCAGCACGTAGCTCTGTTATTTGGAAATTTAGAATGCTGTCAGTAGCAAGAAAAACTAAACCAATCGGTGCTGCCTACACCGTGTTATCCTTCTGCTAGAGTTAGCACCAACAGGCTTAAACAGGGCAAGTTTTAAATGTGTCTTTTTCCATGTCCACTGAAGTTTCTCAGCCTGCACTCTAGTAACATTCATGGTCCAGTTAGCTTTGCATAAAAAAAATTGTCTGGTCATTCGCAAGACTACTTTTACTTTTATAAATTTCCAAGCCTGTACTTTGTTCATCGTCACAGCTACGTCATCAAGCTCAGTTGGAGGCTGCACAGTAACACTCAGCACTCACCGGAAAAGTGCTTCTAATATCCTTCAATGGTCTCCGTCCAGAGCAACGGGATCTGTTGATTTATTTCTTTAACTGTCTAAGGCTCCAGCCAGCTGCTCTGCTATACTGGCTCAACTGTGGTGTCAGGTTACAGCCTGGAACCACTCCACACTTAGCTGTTTAAACAAAATGGAATAAAACGTAAATCTACACAAAACGCACCATCAATTTATGGTATTTAGGCAACCTCTATTCAGTCCCTCCAGGATTTCGCGATGTCGCAATCAAGCCAATTCACGCAAATTCTACTAATCACAATGACTTTGGTGCGACTCGCAAAAAACGTTTTTGCAAATTCGACCAATAACTGGAGTTTTCTCACGACTTACACCAATCACAGCAAACCCACGTGCCAGACTTTGCATCAGTATGGGACTCTGAGAGCCAATGACCAAGCGTGAGTGAGGGTTGACATCACACATACGTGGCTATATATATACCCAAAACCCAACCAATTTGTTCACATTATTTGACTATAGACGATGCCGACTGATTTAATAGACTTGTTATATCCGAGCATTGTCTGAAGAGGCATGAATTCATCTTGTCGGGCAAAGCAGAATCCCTTCTCTATTTTCTCAGATTAACAGCTGTTATTTTCAATATGGCTTCGACTAGCTAATTAAGAAATAGGAGCTGATTCTAGCAAGAAGTGATTCAAAAGAAAGTTTTACCTGCTCCCGATCAGTGGGGGTATTCTTGAGGGAGCAGGTCGAGGGGTGCCCCTCTTCCCAAAATCCTCCACGCCTCATCCTTCATCTGCGGCTGCTCGTCATGTCCCGTCACCGGCACAGTTACACCTGAACACTCCGCTGCTGCCAAACACCTGGCTCCATCTCCCACTGTCCAAATGAAAAATAAGCATAATCTGCTTTTCTGAGTATCCAGCAAATGAGGGATTTCATGACAAATTGGGGGGAGGTTTATTATGCAGATGGGAAGGCCGAACAGAGAAATAAAAGGAGGCGTATTTAGGAATGGCAGAAATTGTGGTAATGACTTAAAATGTTGGCTCGGTTGCTGACTACTGCTGGTCTATTTTAAGTCCATGAAATGCTATTTTATTGTAAACAGTTTATTTGAATGTTAACTAAAAAATGTAAGATGTTTTAACCATAAGTGGGTCAGATGAAAATAAATCATCCTTTATTGTTTTAATGCAGATTTATAAATTTATATATTAAACAATATTTAGAATATAGGTTGTCTACAATAGGTCAGTAAGAAAGATATTTAGCTACAATGGTTTCATCCTCATCTGAAAGCCAGACTATGGAAGAAGCCAGCACAATGTGCATCATCCTGAGAATTTCAGATTCAGTAAATTAACTGCCTCAATGGCTTGATGGATGTGTTTCTAAAAACTTAATTAGTGTGAAGATAAGTGGGCGTTCAATAAATGTCTAGCAGTTGGATACAAGTGGCATTCAAACACACTTCAAATCACATAAAGCTGAAAGTGCAGCGGGAAAACTGTCACAAAGTGACAACAATCACTAAGAAGCATAAGGGGTGATTACATTTTCACGGTTTTGCATTACTTACCGTCCAAATTTCTGAAAGCACTGTGACTTAAAAAAGGACTGTAGAGTATCTTGTAGAAAAGCTACTACTACTTGTAGAAAGCTAGGAATCTAAAGAAGCTCCTGGACCTGCCGCAGTAGCCAACAAATTATGTGTTTTTATGTTTTTACAAATTTTTGCCCTCTCTGTTATGTAATGTAAGATGCATATTTAAATAAAACATTAGAAAAATAAAAATGAACTAAGAGATTTAAAAAAAAATCCAATACACATTTTATTTGCATGATTAATAATCGTAATCGGCCTGCCCTGTCAGGATTTCCCTCTACTCCCTCTTATGTCTCTACTGGCTGAAAATGCCACTTTCCTGATATTTGTAGTTCCCATATCTTCTTTTATTACTTCCTTATGTTTAAGCATGTATGCAGATATCTGCATAGGATTTTACTTAAAGTGCTCTAATTTTGGCTTTTTCCCTTTCCTTTATTGTGTTATATTCAGTATATTTTTTTTGCACGTTATAGGTTTACAAAGTGAAAAAGCCCAAAGTCCACCCCACAGGGACTTACCATCTCCAACAGAAACCACTGTTCACCAACTGCTCCAAACAGCTCTGTTGTAGTCCAGCCAATGTCACGAGTCCATGAGTATGACTAGCTAACCCTTTCCTTTCTGCCGTAGTTCCTACATGAAACTGCTCACTCACCAGGTTTGGGGATTATCTTCAGTAACCGGGTCATGATATCTGGAAATAGAAATTGCTGTTGGGTTTTTCAAATATATTTTTATGCGCTTCAAGCAGTAAGTGATGTCAATGTAATACACTCAAATTAAGCAAATCCATCTATTTCCATTTTTTTGGGAGAGAAGGCAGACATCTCTCTGGCTGATATCTCCAACACCGGGCAACTCACACCAAAACAATCTAGACTGATGAATAGCACTACAGGTTAAAGGAAAATTATGTTTTCCTTTTAATTAAGGGTGAAGTGTTCCTTTAAAGTGCTGCGAAAGTGCAACGTGTGGGCAGAATTAAGTGCAATATGATGTGGAGGATGTGTTGGGTTCTCTTCTCTTCTTCTGTGAGTGTGAGTGTGAGGGAAGGTCGGGGGATCTTGTGTGAGGTTCATCAGACGGTTATTGAACACATTGGATGAGATAATGTATGATTATGTTTAATGCATGTTTACTGTATGTTTATTGTGTGTTTATGTGCGATGTGTTGCTGTTTTTTGATCCCTCGATTGCCCAAGACAAAGAGCCCTGGTAAGGATTGCTGTGTGAGTCCTAACCTACAAGTTAACTTCAGAGTGTATGCAAAGCATCCTTTGTTGTAAGTGACCAAAGCACATTCTTCAGACAACACTAATGAAGTTAAACAAAGCAGTGGTACCGGAGCATGAAGTTACACGGAGCACGTTCAACTTTGGTTGAAAACCTAAACACAACTGGAGATGAATAAATATTAACTTAAGAAGGAGCGGCGACAGACAGACAAACAACAAGAGGAAAAATGGCTTCACTCGCAAAAAGGGACATTTAAAATAAATAAATAACTGCTGACATCTAAAAGGCAATTGAATTTGCATACCACAAACTTTCATCTGGGGGATGTGAAGAAAGACTGCACCACAGGAATCATTTAATATTTAATAAATTAGAAACAGTAGCTACGGCTAATTAGAATTTGCACATTTACAAATCAGCCCTGATAGCAAAACAAATTGTGAAATATAACGTTGCTCTGTGGATTACCATGGGAAAATCAGATGATAGACAAAGCAAATGGAGTATCACTAACAACATACTGTCAGAACACATCACACAGCTAATCCAGTTAGAGGGGTGGGGGGTGCCATAGAGGCTTTGCTTTAAAATATTGATATGCTATTCTGTAAAAGCTTTTTTTTCTTCTATTTTGCAAGAGTACATTCAGTCTAACACTTGCTTATTGCTCATGGGTCATTAGCCTCTCATCCTCTGCTGCTCGGCCAGTTTGCTTTGAAAGAAAGGCTTGTGATTAAATGAATGTGTTTGCTCTGGGTACTCCATTAGAGGCGGCAGTTCCCATTGTTTATATTATAGGCACACAGGCAGGCAGTGTGTAAACTGTTGTTGTATTCATTATGAGATTACTTCCTGGTGCGATGGCTTTTAGTAAAAGCCATGGATTTCTTGTAAGGGGACTCAACGTGCACTCAGGGGAAAAACATTTATCAAATGATAAAGGCCAATGTCGAGGCATATTGAAACTTAAGTAGTTACAGAGTAGATGCCATACAAAATCTACATCAATAAAAGTGAAATAAAAAATGTGGATTTGCACTGAGTGGATTATGGCTATTCTGCTTGTCAGGCAGATAACATAAAGTGAGAGCATATTTATCATAATGTAGCCAACACATAATGTAACACTTTAACTCCATTTTACTCCAGTTAAAATAATCAAGTTCCCATTGCAGTGAGATTTGCATCTGGTCTCTACACATACCGCACTTGTCCTTTATAACACTGCTTAATCAAACCACACAAATACAATCAGAAGTGATGTTACCATGATGGAAATACATACCGAATATAATATATGGTGTTGGATGTACTGAAAATGTGCTGACTTTGCTCATTATGTAATGGAGACTTTCCTCCCAAAAAACCCGACCACATAAGTTGTTTGTTCAAGCAGCAATTGCGAGCTATATTTACATTTCTAATAGTGGCGCCCTCTAGTGGCCGTTCTAATTATGACAGGGGTGAAGCCGAAAGTAAGGCGACAAAGAATAGCGCCAA
>NC_045741.1:2164596-2168747 GCF_008692095.1 Etheostoma spectabile | reverse complement strand
ACCTGGGGTTGAGTCCTGTTTGAAAACCAAAGTAGACGGAGAGTTTTTTTAACAGGGGGTGTGTAACCCCTAGGGGGTCCTCAGAGTAAGTGCGTCTGGGCCGCCAAATTAGGTAAAAACATTTTTAAAGTTCCTTCGTTCAAAAATTTAAATGTCTAAAAATATACATTAATATGAATCAAACATATTAAAAGCAAGGTAAATTGGCCTATTTGTGAAAAAAAAAACATTTACACATTGAAGATCAGCTTACTGTAGGAAAGGCAGCCCCTAAAGTTGCAGGTAAACTTAAGGATTCACTGTGCCTTCCGAATGTACATCTAACGATAAAAACGTGATGTATAAAGAATAACCATTTATTTTTATTTATTTATTTGAGTCTATTGTTTAACTTGTTATATTTTATAGGGCTTTGTTAATTAGAGACAAAAAAGGAATAAGAGGATGATTTATGTTTTTTTTTTAAGGGCTACTGTGAAAACCTTTGCACTCTTTGACAACATGGGGTCAATAATGCCCTTTGAAAGAGAAATGTGTTGTGACATTGTCAGCCTTAATCTGCAACTCTGTTATGATAGCTTGGCCTGCTATGATAGCTTAGAGAAAGAAAGGTTATAGGTAAGGTTAAGGGCTGGTTACCAAACGTCCATACTGCTGGGCACCAACAGAATTTCTTCCATAGTATTGAGTATCGAAATGTCTTGTCATTCATTACCGAATATCAATACTTATGAAGTAAATCTTAATGGATTTAAATGAAATTGGTATCGAGAAAAGTATTGTTAAGGAATCTGTATCAAATGGTGGTATCTGTAACAGTATCAAACATTTTCATACAATGCCTAGTCCTTTAAGTATTGACCAATTATCAGCCTGGCCGGATATCAGCCTGGCCAAATGAAAGCCTAGTCGAGTGATGTGATTTTTAGCATTTTTACAATTATCCAAATCTTTTTTTTTTTTTATTCAGTTTGCTGATCAAATAAATGGCTTTTGGTGCAGCTGGCCTCTCTTAGTCACCACTCTTTAGTCTTGCAGAATGCTATCTGATTGGTTACACGTCCAGAGTATTAGCCTAAAACCACCTTACGTGGATTTTTGTGGCATTTTGGTTTTTTATACTACTCACTACCGTTGTCGCTTCAAATCCTACGTCATCTTACAGTGCTGTGGTCGAGCTGCTGCTCTTCCCGGTGCGTACCATACAACTTTTCTTCCTTAGACAAACGTTAAAAGAAATCTTCACAGTATTAGAACTATTTTCCTCTGCTCAGGTTGTTTTATGCACAAATTGAAAATTTGCATAAAAACAAGTGCATGAAAATGTTCGACGTATTTTCATGAACAGGTTTGTACAAAAAGTCATAAGAAAACTAGGAGACTGCCGGCTGGTCACGTGACATCGTCTACAGAGCTCTGTGACAATAATCGGTAGTAGCTAGCTGTTTAGGTGTTACTGAGCTTCGTATCAGCAGCCGTTAGTAGTAGATGTCTTAACCGCAACAGCACCAACTACGGTGCTCCGCACAATATAATATAGTATAATTACAATATAAATATAATTTTGCAATAAATTCAGGCTGGTTCTTAAAGCATAACTCTCGCCAAAATGCAACCTAGGGTCTTTTTGGGAATGTACCCAAGTCAAACTTATGTTTAAATCCAAAATTAGGACAGAAAGGCCACTTTTAAGATTCACCATATTTTTGTTTTTCGGTCTAATGGCCTTTTGAATGAGAGCTAGGGGAACTACAATTATATCATCAAAATTGCTATTTTCATAACACAAAGAAGGCTCGACACAACATGAAACTTTGCTCAAAGTATCACCAGGGGCTCTACACATGAACTCCAGCATTGAGAACATTGTTTGTGTCCACAAAGTTTACTAAAAAGAAAGGTTTTGAACAACTCACTTTAGTTGTTGTTTACGCTATCCGCCATCTTGTCAGTCAAAAAGTGTCGCTCTCCAAATGCCAATGAAGCATAGGAGGAAATGTTGTTCTTATACGAGGCTCCTTTTTCAACAACAAGGTCAATATTGTTTTTCACTAACAACAAAACAGTGAATTATCTGTGCACTTATATGGAACTAAGCTTTAGGAGCTTTCAATCTCCACTCTCCTCCCTACAATGTTACAATGCATTCGGAGATCGACTATTTTTGACTAGCGAGATGTCAGCAACCGGAAACACCAACAGTTATAGTGAGTAGGCTCGTTCGAGATGAACTGCGCCTCGCCTGTTAAGTGGACGAGAGCAGGCGGCAGCAGCGGGGGGCGGTGATAAAAAGCTGCGGTAAAGTCGGACAGTTTCCAGCCGATTCCAGCCGCCTTCAGGCTGGACAGGAAGTAACAAAAACACTGTGGTGCGATTCCAATTTAATAAAATATAACCAGACCCACATATCAGCTTGTACACAGTCTCCAGTTGTTTTAATTATGACAGAGTAGCTGGCAAAGTGCTCTACATGCGATCTGTTGCTGATTTTAATGAACAAAGGACTGGAGATGATCCGTGATCTGCTCAGATTTAGTCTCTCTGACTTCTAAAAGTAAATATCAGCCACACAACATGTCTTCTGGACAGAATAAGTCTTTAAATCATACAAATAACAATTAAAATCCCTCCGATTCAAAAACAATAAAAAAGTTTATATAAAACGTCATCATGTTGTAAACCAATCAGATTTTAAATCAGCTGAGAAGCCGGCGTTTCCCAGCATGCTCTGGGTCCGCCTGGGTCCGCCTGGCTCTTGCAGTCGGTGAAAAGCAACTGCGCCGCCTGAGTCTCAGAACTGCGGCCGCCTTGCTCTCGTGAGATTTCCGTCGCCCACGTGTGCATGACGTCAGAGCAAGTCGGGACCAAGTCGGACCCAAATCTAACCGGCATGCAACGGGCGCCGATCGCCGGTGATCGATTCTGCGCAGACCTGGCTCATCTCGAACGAGCCTAGTCTTTCTGCTGCTGCTTCCCAGATTGGCACAAAAACAAAAGAGTGACCAAGAGTGCAGAGTTGCCAACTCTTTTCCAATAAAAATAGCTAGCACTAGCTCCAAAAGGCGCTAAAAGTAGCTAGATGATGTCAAACCCTTTAATCATAAAGCAATAATTTTCTTAAAGCTTATTAGTTGTGTCAACAGATAGATGGAAAGAAGTAAAAATATTGAGTCAAATAATCACAAAGGGAGGGATAGAGATTCTCAAAGAAGGTTGGCGTGCCCAGGGCCAGGCCAGCTCAGCAGCGTCTTTCTCCCGTCTGGCTGTCTCTTGTACCCACACCGAGCCCCACGCCCTGTCCTCCCTCCCCTGCTGCTGCAAAAAAGCACAGTTGGTATTTGGCAGATTTGTTGCTAGTCGTTGTGGAACAAAGTTGCTTAGGGGTCTATAAATTCGCTGAATCTAGCAACAAAGTTGCTAAAGCCTAGTCAACGCATACCCGGTTATTTTTTATAAACCTCTTTGATTAAAAAAAATATCTTCACTGTCTACACAAGCAAGGTTTAAAAAAATCTCCGTCCACATGAAAATGTAAAAAAAGAATCAAGTGCTGTTAAGAGCATGCAAAACGAACAGGTGGCGATTTAACCCTAACACTTAAGCCATGTTCAGCATTTAGAAGCCTGAAGCTCCCGTAGAGGTCGATTCGGATCTTGTCTGTCTGGTCCAAAACCGGTGTTCCGGTTTAACGAGAGTCCATGTTAACTGGCGACCGTCAGTCAAAAGCGTCTGTTGTTGTCGTAGTGACGACAGCTGTTGAAAACAGGAAGAGAATACGTAGCTGTCCACGTGAATGCCTTTTTGTTAGGTTGTCATTAAAATGTAAAACATAACGACGTGTACGTTACCTCTCTGATTTGTCTTCGGAGTCTAGTCTGAGGAAACTTGTCCGTCGCGTTAGGAAAGGAACGTGGCTTGCTGTTAAGGACAACAGGAACACAGCGTTGCTCTTCCTGTTAATGTCTAGAATACGTTTTGTTAAACACACCTTTTCGTCTTCAGAGCCTGTTTAAGTAAACACATGTCACGTAGAAAAGTATTTAGCCCTTTTAAAAGTAGAAAAAAAATGAATAATGAGTAACAACTTGGAGTAACCACGGGAGTTCACTTGTACGATTATCACTGCAGCCTATATTCCCCCGGACGCTGAC
>NC_045741.1:2163332-2163454 GCF_008692095.1 Etheostoma spectabile | reverse complement strand
TCTAAGTTAATAGCCAAACTTGGAGAACTGGGCATCAACACCTCCACGTGCAATTGGATTTTGAACTTTCTTACCAACAGACCCCAGAATGTTCGATCAGGCTCCAACTGCTCCACGTCCAT
>NC_045741.1:2162908-2163032 GCF_008692095.1 Etheostoma spectabile | reverse complement strand
CAAGGCACTGCAGCGGGTGGTGAAAACCGCCCAGCGCATCCCCGGGACTCCACTACCCGCCATCGAGCACATCCCGAGGAAACGCTGTCTGCATCGAGCTCGCAGCATCCTGAAGGACTCCTCT
>NC_045741.1:2160756-2162898 GCF_008692095.1 Etheostoma spectabile | reverse complement strand
ACAGACTGTTCTCTCTCCTGCCCTCCGGCAGGCGTTTCAGGGTCCTCCGAACCAGGACCAGCAGACTACAGAACAGTTTTTTCCCCAGAGCTGTCTCTTTATTGAACTCCATTCGTCATTGATCCCCTACTTCCCCGCAGATCTGAATAGACTCTCCTCTCCCTCCTCACACCTGCCTCCAGTTTGTATCTGCAATATTATAATGTTCACCGGCAACTGCTGACTGTGTTACTATAGTACGACTGTTTAAAGCTGCATCTGTTTTTGCACTACTTACTCATTCCAATTTGCCACTGCTGCCTGTTTATTTACAGTACCAAGTGTGTTAAATTACATCGCAACTACCGTACTTAACTGTAATATCAATTACTTTCCCACGGCACTTTTAATTCAGATTATTTCTGCCCAAACCTCTTTACTTTATGTGTACCACCTTAAATTCATTGTGTATACTGTCTCATGTTTAGTTCTCTAACCTATTACAGAAGCCCATCTTTAACCAATTCTGTCATAATATAAAGCCTTCTTTGTATGATATATTATATTTATAGTACATATCACCTGATAATCTTGTACCATTAGATTTTATGCTATGCACATAATCTGTAAAATTTGCAATTTAGTAATATCCACATTCCGTAGCTGTAATCGTGCTCACACATACTTGTTATCTATATTTTGTTATTCTAGATGACAAGCCCATCGTCAAACTCTGTTTATAAGTATTTCATTTTCTATATTTATCATTCTAGCCATTCTCTTGCCTTATCGACCATGTATAATCCTGCACTTACTGCTATTGCACTTCTTCTGGGTAATACCCGAAACCTGCATTTCGTTGCCTTGTACCTGTGCATGTGTAATGACAATAAAGTTGAATCTAATCTAATTCGAACTCATAGCTGCTTTGTGAGGAAATGTATAAGATTTAGGGGCCTAACGTGGCGCGCCATAGCATCGTATCAGGAGCTGCTGGGCATGGTTTCATATCAACTCAAACGTCACACAGCGTCTCTTAAGACGAGGAGGCAGCAGATCAACTGGTGACCACACCACACTGCCGTGCACATAACTAACACAGTTGCTCTTGCTCAAAATTTGCCCCCTTTGATTTTTTGATTCCCACAAAATACCGCCATTGTATGTTGTCAATTGTAAGCACCGTTCCAATCCCACCTGAAACTCAAATGCCATCGCTCTAACCAAGCAAATAATAAGTCCCTCAGCTAGCTCATACACTCTATCTTAAACAGTAGCAGTTCAGATCCCAGTGTTGGACGCCTGCCTTAAGCTACTAACTAATATAATTATATATGGCTATTTGTGTTGTAGCTTCAACCTTGGAGTTATAGGCTCACAACCTCCTGTTGGTCACCACTCCTTCCATTTCGCAGCTGCAAATGACTGAAATGAACTACAAAAAAACCTTTGAAATTCAAAACCCTTATCCCACTTACTGACTTCAAAGTATGGCTGCCTGCGCACCTGTCTGATGACTGTACATGCTGACTGTTCTGCATCTGCACTGTACTATTTATCCTGCACACACGTGTATGTGAAATCATGTTTATTTATTATTTGTTTTGTCAGAGATGGACATTTGAGTTTCAGGTGGATTGCAAGAGCAACTTGTGAGTTATGTGCACGCAGTGTGGTGTGGTCACCAGTTGATCTGCTGCCTCCTCGTCTTAAGAGACGCTGTGTGACGTTTGAGTTGATGTGAAACCATGCCCAGCAGCTCCTGATACGATTTAGGCCCCTAAATCTTATACATTTTCTCACAAAGCAGCTACGAGTTCGAATCCAAGTTGTTACTCATTATTCATTTTTTTTTCTACTTTTAAAAGGGCTAAATACTTTTCTACGTGACATGTGTTTACTTAGGCTCTGACGCGAAAAGGTGTTAACAAAACGTATTCTAGACTTACAGGAAGAGCAATCTGTGTTCCTGTTGGGTCCTTACAGCAATCCCACGTTCCTAACGCGACGGGACAAGTTTCCTCAGACTAGACTCCAAAGACAAATCAGAGAGGTAACGTACACGTTTTTATGTTTTACATTTTAATGACAACCTAACAAAAAGGCATTCACGTGGACAGCTACTAAATTGTCTTCCCGTTTTCAACAGCTGTCGTCACTACG
>NC_045741.1:2160458-2160746 GCF_008692095.1 Etheostoma spectabile | reverse complement strand
ACGCTTTTGGCTGACGGTCGCCACCGGGATGGCGGGGACTTCTGTGTCGTGGGAGTGAACTGTGTACATGTATCTGTACATATGTAATAACCCCTGTTAGCACAGTTATTGACCCTCTGAACCCGAGAGACTCGCCCACGAGCAAAAACAGCACTTCTGATTCATAGTTTAATCATATAATAACCATAAAAGACAGAAACTCACCGAAAGTTGCCGCTAAAAGCTAACGAGTTAGCGGTTACGGAGGTCTCTTCCGGGTCTGTCTAGCCTCTACAGGTGATTTTCTAT
>NC_045741.1:2157493-2160448 GCF_008692095.1 Etheostoma spectabile | reverse complement strand
AGCCTGGAACTTCCAGCCTTTTTCGGGGTCGTTTAGCATTAAATCCAAACCGTTACATCCAATATTTATCCACTTTATGTCCATAATTCATCGCGTTTTTGATAATTTCTGCTGCTAGCTCCCGCTGCTCCATGTCTACTCTCTGTGTGTTTACGGTTGAAAAGGAAGCAGTATGCCCATATTTGGGAGACAACGTCACCCAAAGAGTATGGAGTCCTAAAGAGGTCAATCTTCCCAGTCACACTATGGTCACACTAGTCTAGTATGCGATATAAGATGCTATAGCGGAACAAGATAGATATCTACCGTTTATAGAGGAAAATGGCCCCACTGGTTTGAGATTTGGCATATATTTGGGCCTTTTTTGAAGAAATGTAAATAGTATGTGCTTTATATGAGTTATAGTGTTTATTATGTTTATTTTTGCATATAGAAGAACTGTTTTAGACACACAAATGCTTGTGTAGCATTGCTGTGGGTGTAATATCAATAAATGTCATATTTTGTTGATTATTGGCATACGTAAATGTCATGAAGGCAAAAACGTCTGGACTTTCTTTGAAGAAATGTATGCATTTTGTCAACTGTATAAGTTATAAGGATTATTTCTTCCCAGTGTGACTCCCAAGACATATGAGAAGTGTTTTAGAATGGAAAATGGCTTAGGTTTTACTTATATGTCTGTGATATCAATGCATATCTGGAAGATTCATGTTCCGTTTTATTTATTTATTTGTCTTTAAGGTCCTACAACCATTTTTAACATTCAAGTGACCCCACTGCAGCACAAATATTTTAATAACCCAGTTTGTCCTGAAAAAAATGATTATCTTAACTGTAGACAACAGGGTTGATGTTTTATAAGCTTTTTTATAAAATAAATCCAGACGGACAATGAAATATAAAAATGGCCTTAGGGTTCAGAGGGTCAACAGCTATGTCTTAGCTAGACCGCCATTGCAGAGATTTGTCTCATGTAAACAAAGGGGATAGCCCCGCACAATCTGATGTCAAACAAAGGCGACAGTCGTGCGCACTCTGACGTCACAAGCCAAAATTGCCATTTTTACTGGCTACACAATTCAACCGTTTCTGAAAATCTTCAACCTGGCCGTAGTTTTCAAAAGATTCGGTTTCAGTGATCTGATACAGTGTTTGCCAATGGACGAGCGGCCTGACCGTATAGAAAAAGCTGTGGTTTTGAAAATACCTGTGCTTGTGTGGACAGGGCCTTGGTTGGCAACACTGGCACGTGACACCGCATCCTAGTGGCTGAAATGACAAACTGAAAATGGATCTTCTGTTAGACCTTCATGTTTCCAACATTTGAATTACACACAAGAACACACAATACATGCTGTACGTACTGTAACCAGAAATAAATGTGACAGGGGTGTTACATCAAATTCACCAATTGGCTATATATATATGCAACTGAGATTCTGTTCAAGTGGCTGAGGAAGCAGGGAATATATCAGTGTGAGGTATGGTCCATGTATTGGCAAAAACATTTATTTTCAATTGGTATTCATTTGTTGATTCTTCTTGTCCTTGGACCTTATTAATGAAAACATCTTTCCTTTGGGCAATATTTGTTTTGACACAATTCATGACTTTCCTCCACTTTGTTTTTTTTCCATATTGATTGTAATTCCTAATTTAACTTCTCTTGCCGGCAGACTTTTTTTTCTTTGTCATCACTGACTTGTGGTTTTTTTTGTTTGTTTGCTTTTCACTTCTGAGGGGAACGTGCATTTAAAGCAGTATGTACTGTACATCTCAATAATTCAACTGTGGATTGGGATTCATAAACAGCTGACCAGTCAGTGATAGCCAGACAAACTCCAACAGCCTTCAATTTGTCACGGGTCAAGTGACATTTCATCTGCTTCTTTTCAGTTATTTTGTTTGGACTCGAGTACTACTCAAAAGCGGGTTTTTAGGGTCAGTGGATCCAGATGGGCTAGGATAGTTGTAGTAGTAGAGGTCTTTTGTATTTGTATAGGTCATGTCCAAAATAGCCTGCTATGCTTACATACTTGATACATGTCAAGGTAAGAAGAGACAGTTCCATTGGTAAATGGTTAAAATCTCTACATTTTGTATTTGGATTGAATGTGATATTTAAACATTTTAACTTTTTTTTTATCCTATATGGACAGAGGTTGACAAGCATCTGATCCGTGGTTAAAGAAAGGGGCCCTCATTATCATAGCTGTAGTCTCACATTGCAGAAAAACTCAAATTGGAGAGATAATCTAGCTAGCTGTCTGGATTTACCCCAGAGCGATGTGAGGAAAAGGTTAAAATGCCAAAACAAAGCAAGGCCATGTCAAGAGATATCCGGCCTAAATGAGTGGAATATGGCGGATTTTCTGTTAGCAACGGAGCAGTCCCAGAAGTCGAACGTTGAAGATATAGACTATCATAGCTCAGATTTTACTGGAGATCTGGCATGGGTCAAATCTAGCCACACAGTAAATATCATTACTCTTTTCCATACATACATAGGCAGTCACCCCCCACCCTTTTTTAACCATGCCCGATGTGAAAAAAATTCACATCACACAAAGTTCATGAATGTCTACATGTCTACATCTACACAAAAATATTCAAATGCACTGATTTGACCCATTTAAAAAAAACGTATGATCAGAGGCCAGTTGGCAGTTCGCCCCATTCTGTCAATAATCAAATACTCTCTTGCCACTACTGACATCCCATTAATATTGTGAAATTAAGTTGAATATTCCCTTAAACAACCACAGATCAAACTGTCTAATTTAAAAGAAAAGGGGGTCAGTCAGTCACTTTTTACTCACAATGATTCTCTTTCACATGGAGGAGGTGGGGTGTCATTTGGAATCACGGACAACATCCATTTATAAAGGCACACTTATTTGGTTAGCAGCCGTGATGGGAAGGCCCTGAGAGGGCAAGGCATCCTTGATCAGA
>NC_045741.1:2156026-2157483 GCF_008692095.1 Etheostoma spectabile | reverse complement strand
GGGGGATGGCTGAAATCAAGACAAGTATGTGCTTCTTGCTGGTGCCACTGTGTCCAGGTAAGCAAGGAAATAAAGTAATGGTTATAAATGATAAGATGAGCCACGAGATAACTTTGAGCCACGAGATCTAAATTCCACAATGTCTTTAAGACAGCACGTACAGCTCAGCATCAGTGTGGCAGGACATATTTCTGTTAATGCAAACTAAAGCATGTCCACGGTTTTTCCTGGCTCAGAATGAGCTTTTGGTGGGGGACTACGCATGGCAGTAATGATCGGTCTGTGTACAGTAAAGGCAATGAGTCTATGTTACCTTATTTGACAGTAATCTATGCATTTTGCTGATATTTCTGTCAATTTGATAAACAAAAAATTATGTTATGCTTGAGTAAATTAAACCCCAATAAACAAAACTGGTAAAGAGAATATTGGTAAAAAATATTAATATTCAATAAATCCCCAGGAGAGTCCGGTACAGCCCGACTCTGTAGGGCAAAACTGAGATTAACTCTCATATTCAAGTTTATGATCTGCTTGTTTAACATTTGATTAGTTAATTGCTCTTAAACACATTTAGAGAGGATTTGAATTGCTATCTTTATTCTTAATTCTTATCATTGGTAGTTGCTGGTGATTTTCCTTTGGGGCTGGCTAAAACCTTCCTCTATGCAGAAAAAAAAACATGATGTCTTCCATCACAACTGTGGATCTTTTACTTGGTAACAGTGACATGGATAGTGTTGGTAGTACACTGTATGTGAAGTAGGGAAGATTATTTTGCCCTTCATGTGGACCCCCACCACAGGCATGAGCTGCGGGCTCCACCCCTCCATCCCCATGTGCCAACACGTCAATCAGCTGTAATTGCCATCCTGGAGGAACAATATCAGGCCGTGGAGCTCTAACCATGCAGATTCATTGCAACACCTAATCTGCTAATGAGCTTGGCGTGGCTATTTTCAGCATTGCCACTGACAACATGGCCATTGCTGAGGAGGCCTGGCGCGGCTTCCAGTGACAGCAGAGGACAGTTGGCTTGTTGGAGGAGGTACAAAGCAGACCTCAGCCTGCACGCTTCAGGACAGCACAGTCACTCCAGATCTTGTTTGGAGGGATCCATGTGATCCTCCACACTTGCCGCTTAATACTCTGATTCTCACAGCCACTTTTTCATTTCTTCAGATACTGCATGGTGATATTCATAGGTGTAGATTTCCAGGGGGGTACGTCCCCACCCTCCAATGTTAATATTTATAAAAATATGAAAGCCAACCCACTCCCCAAAAGAGGTGAAAATAACCGTTCAGGGGGCTGACTTTTTAAAAAATATCCTAACAGTTACAGTATATCCTTCTTTGGGTTGCATTTCTCCAAAAGTTGAATCCATCTCAACTTTATTACACTGTTGATGGAAAAACAAAACAAAAAACAAATATTCCAATCCCAAAGTTGAAAAC
>NC_045741.1:2155773-2156016 GCF_008692095.1 Etheostoma spectabile | reverse complement strand
GTGGAGACCTAGGCTGATCTCATTTCTCTATCTTACCCCTACCCCTTCCCCCTTCCCCCTTCCACTAGGTTTTGCGCGTTTACGCGAGACCTAGTGCTGTCCCAATACTTTTTTTGATCAAGGGGTAAGGGGTGTGTGGCCCTTGGAACCTTAGCACAGCACAGCACAACAGGCAACAATGGCTGCCGCCTCGACCAGAGAGACCCATAAATGTAAGTATTTTCGGCTTAAATAATTGATTTA
>NC_045741.1:2142117-2155763 GCF_008692095.1 Etheostoma spectabile | reverse complement strand
AGTCTTGTTTTGTGGTCTATACAGTCCTGTGCATATACTTGCAACCATATTCCTAATTGAAACTTTTTAAAAATCGCTAGCTTTCTACGCTAATCGCTAACCGCTATAGTTAACGTTAATTTGCCCAACAGTCCCGCATTTCTCTGCCTTGAATGGACTGCATACATTGCATAGACTGCATATATTAATATTAACGGTCTATGATACATCGCTACGTGCTTTACATATACCGCCCTGTATCACACAGGAAGACACAGCAGCTGGTCCCCTTTTGAGCTTAAAACGAGCAGAAGTTTCTTAAATCATGTGTTCATGTTGTACCCATTTATTATTGCATTGGTACTGTATTATTGTAATTATTTGTAAGTAATTTCTGTGAATGCACTTGTATATTGTTGTTGATTATGATATGGGACACTGATGAAATGTGAGAGGTGGGGGGGTTACTGGCCAACAGGCTTCAGACTGGTCTGGAATATCAGAATAGCTGTAGTTAATTTGTTTGTTTGTGGTCTTGTGTGTCTTTTTTTAGTTTTACACATTTTAGTGCCTTTTTATGCTTGTGACACGTAAGTTATGGTTCTAATAGTTGATAATGGTTCTGTAATATCATATTTTTTATGTAATGTTTTTGCCTGTTATGTTTAATTTATTGGGCAATAAAGACAGATTTTTGTTAATAAAGTGTTTTTCTGAACATTAATGACATTCACAACGGCGATAACTGAAACAGATATCCAACCTACCATGTGTTTGTATTCACATACGAATTGCAAACAGACTTACGTACTACACAGATAACATCTGCCTCTGCATCACCAAAGTGAAAATAAAATAACTATAACTATACAATATATAAATGCATATGACACTGTTGTTAAAAAAAAAAAAAACGTTCAATTGACATAGACAGAGACGGCATCTTGGTAGTTTGTGATCAAAACTGTATGGTGACGTAACCAAGTGGTGTCCCATTTCATGGGCGTATGTTTTCACTGCTAGCCCTTACCCCTTGGTTTCAAGGGCCAAGGGCTAGGGGTAAGGGTTATGGGGTAGGGGTAAAATGGAGAAATGGGATTTAGCCTTAGATTATATCCATGTAATCTAGTTAGTAGAAGTAGAAGTTAGAACTTCCATTTAGTTTGTTTTTCATCTCGCTCACAAAATCATCACTGATCTTACAATCAAATTGGTTAAATAATACATCAAATAATGGGCCAAAAAGACAATTTTTTTGTTTTCCAGCAGCTCTGCGGATCTCTAAGTTCTGCTGTTCAAGAACAAAAGCAAGAAGAAAAGCAACACAAACAATCCTTAATGGAACTGATACAAGAGGCTTTTTAATTATCTAACTCAATCAGCTAAAGACCAGTGGATCAATGAATCCCCATTACACTCCCCAGCTTTGTGCCCAGACAGCAGCAGTCTACATCAGTTCAAACAGCATGCTGCAGCTAAGTGACAGATTACAGGTTGTGGCTAATCTAATGCAGCCACAGCATTTGTGCGGAGTACATCTTTAGACTGCAAGCTTCTCTCATTGTGCCCATGTCATTGAATTGATACAACCTCTCTGAAATATTTATTGTCCTCTGCAGGTGTGACTTTACATTTCAAGGAGTTGTGTGTTTGCTGGTTAACCTACATTGTGGGACTTGGAGAACAAGAGAAACCTGGAGCCTCATTTATAAACCGGTCGCACAAAAGAAGACGTACAAGAATACGGCGTTTGTCCATATCTATGCAAGAATTGGGGTTTATAAAAACAAATTTGACGAGAAATTTTGCGGGCCTCCATGGACACTCTGACCCAGGCTTACACACAGAAACGTATGAAATGAGAAACGACGACAACACGTGAAACTGTGTGAATCTGAGACCATTGCGTAAAATAAATAAAATTATTCCCTTTATTGATGTCATATGTGATTCACAAAACCATTCTTAAAATGAATATCCTACACAAGTCCGGCTAGCAACATGGAGCAGGGATCTTGGTGAATTTAGTTTGTTTGTTTGTCATGGCGTCTGTCAGAGATGGGATGTAACAAAGTACAAATATATTGTTACTGTAGATTTTTCAGATTTTTTACTATACTATTTATTTTTGTTGCAACTTTATTTTTACTCCTTACATTTGAACCCAAATATCGGTACTTTCTACTCCTTACATTGTACAAAATTGGCTTGTTATTTTAGTTTTGTACAAAAGGTTGTCTATCAGGAGTGATTGTGAGTGCATGTCGGAGAATAGCGCGGACACGCGCCTCACACCGTCAGCGGGAGCGCACGGCACACAGAGACAAAAAAAAAAAAGACTAGCTGTCCGGAGGATAATCATTTGAGATTGTGTGTGTGAGTCCATGAGAACTGTAAGTCGTATAACTCATGTTGTCAGTTCATTTAAGCCTGTTGTTGTATTGGTCTATAGTTCTTGCAAATTTAAAAGTTAGCTTGTTTGTCTTCTTTACCTGTTACCTAGGTTACACCTGGCTGTTGATTCAATCTAATGGGGATTGTTGAATGTACTTGTTCACGTTTGTATTTTAGATGCTTTATGTACATGCTACAGTTACACTGCATTAAGATAATGTAATTAATAGTGGATTTCTTGTTATTTACTAGCATATATATATTTATGTATATATACACCCCCAGCCATAGCAGAGCCACGCCCAGGTTTGTACTGTTGCTTGATTGTAATGAAGCATCAAAAGAGAGAAGTTGTCTCTGTCCGTGTTTCAACAGACACATCTGGGGCTTAGTTGGAAACCAGAATCAGCTGTAAATACAGTCCTAATCTAGTGCTCACTATTGCACTAAATTTCAAATAATTTCACTGGAGTTACCGTTATTATTCAGTAGAATATACACTGAATTTTCACAGAATCACAATTGAATTGATATCTTGCTACTACTTAAAGAGCCTTTTCTCCATGTCCACTAGTTTCTCAGCTTGCACTGTAGTAACATTCATGTGTTCCAGGTAGCTTTGCATAAAAAATGGTTGTCATTCACAAGGCTACTTTTACTTTTATACTTTAAGTAAATTCCCAAGCCTGTACTTTGTTACTTTTACTTGAGTAAAGAAGTTAAATTAGTGCATGTACTTTTTTTAACACTATCTGTACTTCTCCTTGAGTATAAGAAGTGAGTACTTTTGACACCTCTGGCATCTGTTATGTCCCTGTTATGTCCCTGGTATCGGCAGACTCAGTGTGCAAACTTACTGGATATAACCTGTTTTGTGAACTGTATGCTGCATGTGTGCGTAGGGAATTGGAAGAGAATGGAACCACTAGCACTGGCCAGGCTAATCCTGTCTGGTCAAGTCGTTCAGAGCTTTGGTGATGGGCCCATAAGCAGCAGTGGCCTTCTAATGTACAGCCAGTTTGAGATGCTGGGACTGCTGGACAGTGGAGAGCTACCGTCACCTAATCTGCTCCACAATGTGCCTGGGAAGCTATGACAACATCATAGGCCGGGCCTCCGTCAAGGCAGGAAGGCCAGGAAACGGGGTAGGAGAGGCATCCTCAGACAGGGTTATTCGGGGAGCCACCAAGCTGCAGCTACCACCCAAGCTTCTCTGCAACCCCCGATCCTTAAAAAAAACTGGATGAACAGGTTGGAGCCTGCTACAAATACTGTCTGGTCTAATGGCTTTTACGGAAACCTCGTTAAGCGAAGAAGTGTCAGACAACTTTATTCAAATTGAAGGTTACTCTCACCTACAGTTGAACAGAGATGCAAACTCGTGCAAGACACGGGGGGGAGGAAAAATGTGTATTTGTAAGGACAGCTGGTGCTGTAACTTTGCAGTGAGAGACAAACTATGCAACCCTGACCTGGAGCTGCTGTGTGTTACCCTGCGGCCACATTATCTGCCAAGGGAATTCAACAACGTATTTGTGTGTGTTGTTTATATTCCGCCAAGCGAACAACAGCAGAGCAGCTAAGGCAATCGCAGACTGTGTCCATCGTCGTCCAAAGAACAAACTTGACGCTCCCATGCTGATACTTGCCAATTTCAATCACTGAATACAACTTCCACTGGCTTTTATCAATATGTTAAGTGTAACAATAGAAAGAACAACATTCACGATAAATGCTATGGCAATATCAAGGACGCCTACACAGCCAGAGCAAGACCTCCCCTGAATAATTCGGATCATAATGTTGTCCAGCTGCTCCCCACATATTGCTCAGATTGTAAGTCCAGCAAACCGGAAATCCAGTCTGTGAAGCTAGGATCCAGTGACTAAATGGAGGAGCTGAAGGGATGCTTCCTCTGCACAGACAGGGATATCATTTCAAGAATGCAGACATTGACGGTGCCACTGAATCAATCACTGCCTACATATCTTTCTGTATTGACTCTGTTATTCCTCAGAAAACTGTTAAACGATAACTTAATAACAAACCCTCGATCACAAAAGGCATTAAGGAACGCAACAACAAGGGGCGCCCGGATAGCTCAATTGGAAGAGCGGGCGCCCATTTATGGAGGTTTATTCTTTGGACCGGGTTTGACTCCGACCTGCGGCCCTTTGCTGCATGTCATTCCCCTATCTCTCCCCTTTCATTTATTCATCTGTCCTGTCAATAAAGGCCTAAAATGCCCCAAAATAATCTTAAAAAAAGGAATACATCAACAGGAAGAAAACTGATTTCAGATCTGGAAATTAAGCAGAAGTCCGAGCTGCACAAAAATACTTTAATCTGCAAATGAGAGCAGCTTGGCAGCAGTACAAGCAGCAGGCAGAACAAGATCTGTCAAAGTCCAACACAAAGACACTTTGGCACTCTACCAGACAAATGACCAACATGGACACTAAAAGGAACCTCTTGTTTGCCCAAAATTAAACCGCAAAGGCAAACAAACTGAATAATTTGTGTATGCGTTTAAATACTGACAATGTCAGGGAATGTGCTGTACACATACACAGTACCAAAACTCCGGAAAAATATATTATTATTCCAGTACCCAAAAAGGCATGTCCCCAGGAGAACAATGAATATTGGCCGGTGGCTGCTACCGCTAATGTTATTAAATCAATGGAGAGGCTAATGATAGAGAGACTCCATACAGATGTGGATCAAGAGTGTTGTGTAGGTTATGTGTTAGATAAATACCAATTTGCTTCCACGAAAAGTCATAGTACAAGTGATATATCAGACATATCAGCAATAATGCACCTCACTCTGAAGCACCTTGAAAGTCCTGTTGCGTATGCCAGACTGCTTTTTGTGGATTTTAGTTCTGCCTTTTAGTCAATCCAGCCAGATATCATGCTTAGGAAATTAGTTCAGTTAAATGTAAATCAATTTTTAACCAGGTGCGATCTCTCCTTCTTGTCAAATAGACCACAGCGGGTGGCCTATTTGTTTAAAGTTTAAAGGGATACTTCAGCATTAAGCTTTGTATCAGTAGAAACCCAGTTGTATTTTTGAATGGCCGTGCTTCCCTCCCTCACCGTCATTTAGCTTCATCAGAGGCATTTATGGCCAGAGGCTATGAACTACAGCCAGCTTGTTCCTTTTCAACATGCCCATAGGGGGTGGGACTGTCACTAGCTGGTGTGAGTTATATGTCAGCCATCTTGAAGCTACGCGTCACTAACACGCTTTCTCTTTTCAGAAGCAAACTTACAATTATGTGCATTCAAACTACCGCACATGTGTACTGATGTAGGGTAGAGACTTGGAAATGATGGAGAAGACTCCGTACATGACGATTCCCATGACTTTCATTTATTTTTCACACAGTGAACAGACTTTCATGAAAGGAAGAATAGTTGACATGCAATCAGATGCAATGACCAAAGAGTCTCAACGAATGTAAAATCGACACATCCTTTATAGTCTTTAGGATCTCCCTTCTGGAACCTCATCCTACACTCAGGAGATTCTCATCATCAGACAGACACCACTACTCTTGTGGGCTACTCTCTGCGACTCCGGTCACCGATAAACATCCTAATTGTGTTATTGTCACTCTATGACAGCGATTCGTTATGGGCCCCATCCTGTTATGATTTTACCCCCTTCACATCTGGATCTTGACCATTTCTCACACACAGGGCCCCTGAGTTGTAACCTTCAGTCTCCAGAAGAAAGGCCCCTCTCACGAGATACTTTAGAGAACATATCAAAACATGAAAATATATTTGGATACCTGCAGAAGGAATATTCAACCTATCATGTACTACCATGATAGGTTGAACATCGGAGAATATGCAGGAAACTTTATTACAAACGGAGTACTCAACACACTACGTAAGCTTCTCCTGCCACGGAGCCCAGCACCTCAACCAGCTAGCCGGGTAAGGGGACATCCAAAGCGGTGAAGTGCGTAACGAAGCCAGGAGTATGAGCTAGGTGGAAAGCTAACACTGGACAGCTACCTGTCCGATCCATCCTGCTTGCAAGTGTCCGTTCATTAGACAATAAATTGGACTACATCCAACTTCAACAAAACTCCAAACGTGAGTTCCGAGACAGCTGTGTTTTTGTTTTTGTGGAAACATGGCTAAACAACAGTGTACCGGACTATCCAGCTACCAGGCCTGCTAGCCTGCCGAGCAGATAGAGATGCTGCTCTGTCACCGGGTAAGACTTGTGGAGGTCGGCTGTGTTAACACGGACTGGTGCAAAAATGCGGTGCTTGTATCTACCGCTGGTGGAGTTTGTGACTGTTAAGCTGACCATTCTACATTCCACGCAAATTCACGGCTGTGTTTATAATCGGTGTTTACATCCAACCGAGTGCTAATGCTACCATTGCTTTAGCTGAACTTTACGGTGCCTAAAATGTGTGTGCACTAACTGTAGCCTGTTTCGTATTTTGTTTTTATATAATGTTGTTTTTTATTTATTTTAAATGTTTAACACCACTTGAGCCATGGTGAAATGTTGTTTTGTGTATGTGGCTGAAATGACAATAAAACACATTTGAGTTGAATTGACTGTCTATGTCTGTTTTTGGTAGGCATGGCTTGAGTGGACTTGTAGGGAAGCAAAGCCAGAGCAGACTGGGAGTTGTTGTCTTTCATCCACATGAGTCAAAAGTACATTTTCAGCCTTTTCTAGGTCTAGAAGGCACCAAGTTCTAAAAAAATAAATAATAAAAACTACATAAATGACCCAACTTTATACTTATTCATCTTTCCAGCTGTGAAATATCCATTTTAATCCACCTGATCCAGCGGTGTGCAGAACTAGTGCCCCCCAAGGGTATCAGTTCACCTCTTTTGTTTACATTGTACACCAATGACTGCATCAGCTCTGAGCCAAACCAACACATAGTAACATTTTCAGATGGCGCTGTTGTTCTCAGTTTGCTTACTAAAGAAAGCACTATAATATAATCCACCAACCAGCAACAATAGAGTAAATTCTTCGGTATGGCATTACCAGCTGGTTTGGGAATTTGACAGTCAAATCCAAAACTCAGATTTTAAATCTGGTTAAAACGGCAGGCAAAATTATGGGAACACCTGTACCCCTCCTCCCTCAGGAGCTTTTTGATCAGGCAGGCTACGGTCATTCTATCTAAAAACTCTCATGTTCTGTCTTGTGAGTTTTGAGCTATTGAGGTACAGGGTTCCTCTGTGCAAATACAACAGGTATAAGCCCTCATTTGTTCCTCTCTCAGTCAAGCTCATCAACGAGCAGCAATGAACGTATGACTATGAATTTATTAATGTATATCTGTGACTGAATGTATGTATGGATATTAATGAATGAATGAATGCATAGTCATAACTGAATGTTGTCACCCGAGTCAGAACAGCGGCCACTAGTAATGTTACACCGCCCCATCACTTTTAGCCATCTTTACAGGTAGCTAAATTTACCAGACAGAACTGGGATATGGCACCAAAAGGTCTTCTATAGCAAATTAAAGATGTGGTAGCATTGGATCTGGACAGGAAGGATAACTCTGGGATTTGGAAGGGGTGTGTCACGATTCTGCCTTCTCACACAGGTTTGTGGATCAGAGTATTGCAATTTCGGTTTCATACTGCATATGGTTCCAGCCCTAATATTTATAAATGGACAAATGAATGTTTATTTATGACTGAATGCATGGATGCTTATGGAAGTAGGAACGAGTGTTTGGAAGGCATGTATGGGAGAACAGCAGAATGTAGGAAGGATGGCTTTTTTAGTATAGAAAATGACAATTTGCAATGTGCATAGCTCTTTGAGTAGCCAAAATGTTTAACGTACATTTGTCTTTTAACACTTGTGTTGTCCTCCCGAGTCCAAAACTGACAACAATTTGACATGTTTGTCCCTTTTTCAGAAGTTTTTACTAACGCCACCTTAAGACCACTAATTTTACAGTACTTTTTGGAATTCATGATCAATAACCCTCCTTTATATAGAATTTTACCTAATATTTGAGTTAAAAAAGCAGAAATTATTAATTATTTTGACTAATAGTTAAGATCAGAGGAATGAAAGTGATCAATTGTATTTGCAAAGAGCATTGTATCAAAACCAATCCATTTTTTGTGGTAATTTGGTTAAAAGGGGTCAAATTCGACCCGAGGACAACAGGAGGGTTAAATGTTTTTATCCTGTGCTTGTTGTGTGTCTTTGCTGTAACTCTTGCAGCAATTTCTCTGTGTCCAAAAACAAATTTGTCCTTGGGGAGACTAATAAAGATACTTGGACTTTGACAAACACCTGCGGTGAAAAACAGACAAAAAAGTAAAGATATATTTGCAAAGTTAACTCACATGTTCTGTAATTATATTGACATGTTTTGGAATTTAATCTCATGAATAATACAATTAACAGAACAAACAGACTGATGCTGTTTTCGATGCCTCCGTCTGGCAGAGGACATTGTTTTAATATGGTCACCATATAGTAGCATATCATAGCGTTTTATCCATCCATCTTCATCTTCATCCGCTTATCCGGTATCGGGTCGCGGGGGCAGCAGCTCCAGCAGGGGGCCCCAAACTTCCCTTTCCCGAGCCACATCAACCAGCTCCAACTGGGGGATCCCGAGGCGTTCCCAGGCCAGGTTGGAGATATAATCTCTCCACCTAGTCCTGGGTCTTCCCCGAGGCTCCTCCCAGCTGGACGTGCCTGGAACACCTCTAGGGAGGCCCCAGGAGGCATCCTTACCAGATGCCCGAACCACCTCAACTGGCTCCTTTCGATGGGAAGGAGCAGCGGCTACTCCGAGCTCCCCACGGATGACTGTGCTTCTCACCCATCTCTAAGGGAGACGCCAGCCACCCTCTGAGGAAACCCATTTCGGCCGCTTGTACCCTGGATCTGTTCTTTCGGTCATGACCCGCTTATGACCATAGGTGAGGGTAGGAACAAAAATTGCCCCGTAGATCGAGAGCTTTGCCTTCTGGCTCAGCTCTCTTTTCGTCACAACGGTGCGATAAACGGAATGTAATACCGCACCCGCTGCTCCGATTCTCCGACCAATCTCACGCTCCATAGTCCCCTCACTCGCGAACAAAACCCCAAGGTACTTAAACTCCTTCACTTGGGGTAAGGACTCACTCCGTAGCGTTTTATACAGTGTTCATTCTCATGGCTTTATTTTTCATTTTCTTTTTGTTATAAATGTTTTAAGCATATTGAAAGGTGCAATAGAATGTTTTACTCTGCTGTTTTTACTATTTACTATTTGTCATTGACAATTTTATTAATTCTGACACCTTTAGCTTTTTAGATACAATCCAATGAATGGGTAAGGGCATGTCATTTACTGACACACAACGGCTGGTTTTGCAATGATGGAAGATAGCAAATGGTAGCAAAATGGAGACAGACAGCAAGAAGACTTGATGGCGAATGAGGACGAGTGGCCTCAAAGCTGGTTCCGACTTCTTCAAGCTGTCCAGTTGGATCTTTATGCAATTTTGGGCCCAGCGTTACAAAGGAGCACTCGGAGAAACCACGCCTTGCCTGTCCCACTTCAAGAGGGGTCAGCTCTGGTGTCCCATGGCATGAACACTTTCTTGGGGTAGCGCTAGGCGTTTCTTTTTGCATAAACTTTAATATCAGAAGTTGAACATTTCTTTTTAATTGGGCCATGGTCCAACCTCTGAGGCTATGGCGTTAAATGTGTCTGCAACATGTCACTCTACAGATTTTGGCATTAGTAATGCCCACACTGTGCCCACCAAACATTTTTTCCTCTTTTCCACCTTGATAAAACAAACTACGACTACACATTGAGTAAAAGTCCTTTGCTGTATTTTCTGACCATGAAGTCGCTATGGTTGAATATTAATTTGGGGCGTTTCACTGACTATTTAAGAGCAATTATGGGCGTGACATAAAGCCACCAAAGATGCGCCACATTTAGAGTTGATTGTGATTTCTAAAGCGAATCAGGCGTAGGACGTGCGTGCGCACACTTTTTTATCACTAAGATGTCTGCAATTATATTGTTTTGGAATCTTTAATTGTGATTAGTTTTTTAATTACTGTACACTCACTGTAGTGAATACTTGTGTGCAAAGATTCGCTTTTTTTCAAATTTTACTCAAAGACGATTAGTCAATCAATTGATCAAAAAATACCAGAAACTATTATGATAATTTATTACTTGTTAAATAAGTTTTCTATTTCCTTGTTTTAAGCTTGTAAATTGTATGTTATCGTAAACTGAATATGTTTGGGTTTTAAAGTGTTAGTCAGTCAAAACAAGTATTAATTGATGATGCCATTCCCAAACATATTCATTTTACAATGACATAAAACAGAAAAAAGTAGCAAATCATCACGTTTTAGAAGCTGATGTTTGGCAATTTTCGCTTGATGAATCGCTTAAGCAATTAATTGATTGTGAAAGTTGTTTATTACTTTTCTGTCAATTGACTCAATAAATGAATGGACTAATTATTTCAGAACATCGTTTAGAAGAAATATTATTCTGTCCAATAACAGCGTGAAATAGGCAGTGAAATTTGTGTTTGTCCTTGATAGTATGAACATTGGGAATGCAGTTCCAGTTGTTTGCAGCCAATACTACTACTTTGTTATTAAGGGAAAAACAGCCACCGACATATTGGTCATTATTAGTTTTCTGAAGATGTATATAGTATCAGCGTTAATTAAAGCCGTTCAGAACATCATTGGTACCCATCTACCAACCATCGGTAATATTGGTGAGGCTTATAGTCAAGTCCACCTTTATGGAGTCCAAGACCAGAACTACAGGCCGAGTCCAAAAAGGTTTGAGTCCATGTCAAAACCAAAACCAAAAAAAATACATTCTAGAACGAGAAAGAAAGGATGAAATTAGGCTATGTTGTTGACTTTAAGTTGTTGGGACCGCAGCACTGGGTTAAACATTATCTTTTAAACAGAGGCCTCACATCATCAAGTCTCTGAGACATGACCAACGTGTGGTCTTCCTAAACAAAGGGACCACGTGTCCCACACGCAGGCCTGAAGCCTTCTCAAACAAAGAGAAAGACCTTTATGTAACTTCAGAAGCCTGAAATTTTACACCTCTATGTGAAAGAGGGTTTGAAATGGCCACAAGTCCAAAAGCCCTAATTTCCTATTGGTTGGCGGTCCCTAAATGCAGCAGGGGTTCAGTGGATCAGCTGACCTGAAGAAGAAATACGCTGAGCTTCCACTGCCAGCTAGCTGCTAAAGGTTTCCCTCCACCGAATTCCGCTGCGACGCCAGTTGCTACAGGGAGTACGCAAACATTTGTTCTAAATTGTTCCATTTTCCAGACAAAGTGGTCTATTGGATCCGGGAACACGCGGCCAGTGTTTCAAATCTGCAAAAGAGAAAACGTTTCTCAACAAATAAAAAATCGGACAACATTGGACACCGCTTTTCTTCTAAAGTCGAATGACTTCTCTTCAATTCTCACTGCCTGTGAAGAGACACATGTTTTCCGTGAAATCGCTGACTAGTGGAGCGGAGCTAGGTTACTGTACTGAGCAAAAGAATAAACCATTTGTCATTTGGACCACAGCATCGTGAGGCAACAAGACCGTTGCCTCGTGGCCCCGCGTAAACATAGGGACCGGCTTTTTTTTTTACTGAGGCTGAGTTAGCCAGAGGCTGAGTTAGTAATCTTCTCAGGCCCCGGGCCATAACGTCAAGTTGGGTTAGAGACCTGAGTGAATGAGAGGATTGGTAATTATCAATAATCAAGATCCAAAGAGTCTTTCCTTTCTCTAAAGTGTGTTTTCCCCTTCTACACTAACCTAAACATACACGTAGACGTCCTGAGAACAGCTGGCCTTGCTAGCTACCACAGTCACGTACACAGACAAGCTAATAGCTACCTCATAGCCATGTAGCGTTGCAACCCAGCTCCAATGACAACCTGTTTGTGTATCTCCTTTGTCTGTAACACGTGTTGAAAATGACAGTGTTCCCCGCCATTGTCAGCTACCAGGAGTGGCCATTTTTGTAATCTTAGTGCTAAACTACAAAGAGCATCACATCTCGCAGAGTCTCATCCGCCATCATGACTGCATGGCTTAGCTACCAACGGGTCTTGTCTCTTCACCTCCCCCCTCTATCACACACACACACACACATACACAGACACACACGTCTGCTACATGTCTTGTTGTTTTACTTTAGTTGTACAAGTGTATAGGTTTATTGATTGAAGAACTATAGATTGACAATTAATAATTTGGAAGTTAATAATATTCTATTATAATTTAAAGACCCGTTGTCAGCGCTCAGGTCAGTGCTCAAATTTCACCCTTCTTTTGTTCCTTTAAAAAATACCAGATAAATTAATCAAATTAATTAACATCTGTATATTCTTCTGGATTCTGTATTTTTCTGCAGTGAAATACAGTCAAACTTTACACCGTTTAGCGGTCAGCATTAGAACGGCCTGCTACCAGCTAACAGTAGGCTAACAGTTGACATTACTCGCTACCAAGTGTAAGTGTTAACTAGCGTGACATGCAGCAAAGCTTCTGTTTCCTCTAACGTCCGTTTCGGAGCATCAGAGAACAGCGGCAAAAGTGGCACTGAAATCCGCGTATAAGCACCGGGTTTTGGTACCCAACACTACTGAGACAAGTTTACGTCCAAATACCAACGAGTCCAAGACAAGTCCGAGACAAGGGAAAAAATGTCCGGACTCAATGACTACAGCTTTGTATTGAGGTGCCTGCACAGAGCCCAAAGAATAAAAAAAGACAATGGCCACTCCAGCAACTGGCAAGAGATACAGATATCCTCTGTCATACCAGATTACACAGCAGCTTCTTTCTTTAGGCTGTGAGACTCCTCAACTCCACCTCATCCTCCGCAGTACACCATATTTACATGACATTGAACTTTCGGTTATGCTGGTTTTGCACATTACAGTACCACAACCTTTTGCACTGCCCGCATTCCAACTATGACCATATTACATTTTCTGTGTGTATTTACTTGTATATATTTAGATTTCCTTTTTATTTCTTCCTTTAGTCTTACTTTTATATAGCTTGTTCTATTTCATTGCCTATTTTGTTTGTATTCTATTGTCTTTTAAATACTTTTAATATCCATTTACACCTTCTGTGTGTGTAGTGTGGAGGGGGCTACAATTTAGGGCTGGCCTGTATGTTGATATTGCGACAATAGTATTGCTTTCACAAAAATGTTCACAATGAGATTTTAGA
>NC_045741.1:2135489-2142107 GCF_008692095.1 Etheostoma spectabile | reverse complement strand
TTAAAAATGTGGCTATAATGACTAATTGGGTGAAGGCAAATAATAGAACTACAACAGTCACAACAGGTAAATTTAGGAAATTACACTAGTCATTTACTGAAATTCAGCCTTTAAAACCAGGAAAAAACAACACTTACTGTATTGCCATGTTAGTATTAGATATTAGGATATTATAAGTCTCATACCATGATATCGATATACTATTGTTATATTAACCAGCCCTACTGCAACTACACTCTATTGTGAAAGCCTGTATTGTACAATGACATTAATTAATCCTTAACAGTGTGGCCATTACATAATCTTCCTAAACCAAGAGGAACATGTTTATTTTTCAACCGTAAGATGTCTCTAAAATAGGAAGTCCTTGAATTAATGTTTTCTTTTATATGGGTTCATGCAAAAAATATTAATATTGGCTGAAATATTATTTGCTATTCTTCTACCTCTTAGATGCTTATGTTGGGGTTGGCCTCAATAATCCAAAATCAGTCGGCTAGTATTTAACATCTGACTGGCTTTTACTGCAACCTAAAACTTTAGCTCTGTGTGTACAGACAGAAAATGTTGGATTATGTTCAAAGTCTAGTAGTCAAATGTATCTGGACCAAAGTCATTCACTTTGAAAACTTTTCTATAATAGATGCCTGTTATTTAAAGGCAGTATGAGTAGGATTTGTTTGTTGCGGTTTGTAAAAGTTGGCCCCTTCTCCCCGGCTCATGAGATTCACATGGGTTTTTTAGGAAAATCCTATTCATGACTGATATATGCCCACTGGATTATTTTAGGCTTGAATTTCAGTATGTCGATTTTGCGTGCAGTGATGAGTATTTTCATCTGAGCATTTCTGAATGCTGAGGCCAAACACGTCGATCATGTTTGGATTGCAGAGAATTCAATAGTTCTCCAGGAAATCATCATGTTCTAGACACATTCACAGCCTGACATACACCTACACGCAAAAGTAATCTCTAAAAACATAACTACATTAGACATTTAGAGCCTTAACCTTTTTCTCAGTGAACTTAAATTGGTTCTTTTGGATTAGGAAGAATATAAAATGACCGTAAAATCATAAATCAAATCAAAGTCAAATTCTCTGACTGATTTATTGAGATGACAAAGCAGCATGTGTTATTGTATGGGCATTGTTGCTTCTGTTTCTCATTTGAAGGCATCTACACAATCATTTTGGGTAGTGCCAATTGAATATCTGATTGGGGTTATGAATTCAGAGGATTCATTTCACTGCAACAATGCATCAATTGTTTCCAGTAAGAGACGCAGTGGCGGTGTTGTTGTTCAGTAAACTGATCATACACAGAGTGTACTAATGCTTGTGTGATGGAATCCATTGATCTGCTGTCCCCCTGCATTGTACTTTCCTAATGATATCTGAGAGGCCACTGTTACAGAAACGGAGAACAGCATTTCCCCAGCTCTCTAGAGCAATTTATTGTGGGAAGGTAATATTAAGTCTATATTTGAAAAAATGGACTGGATGAGCCCCTGTCTGAATGTGGGCTCTGAGCCTGAAACCACAGCAGCTCATGGTGGCACTGGCAGTCATTTTCAATTTTTCTTCAGAGGGAGACATCATTGACTGTAAGAGAGCAGCTAAAGAGAAGCTGCATTATATTTGTTACAATCTTTTCATCTGTTTAATCAACACTGTTAGGGACTGTACACAAATCATTGGGGTGAAAAGGGGGACCATTTTATAAAAAGCCAGACCCTCTAGCATTATTGTCTTTCTTTTATTAACGCTCCCATTGCCTAGAAAACAATTCACTACTTTTTCCCCAATATCTCAAAATAATATATTTATGGAAAACATAACGTTATGTTGGGCTGTATGCTTTTTGGTAGTCACATTAGTAACTCCTTTCCTTGGCTGGGTGGTAGTGGATAGTAACCTGACACGCCAGATGGTTTGTTACGCAGAACCATATGAGAAGCCATCCTTGGAAACTGTTTGGAAAAGAAGAGTCACTTTAAAAAACAACAACCTGGCAGGTGATTGGATGAAAGCTTTGTCTATTACGTCCACTAATCTGGTTTTGAACGGACAATCGCGGTTGTCACACACACCTGATCAACGCCCGTACAGGAGGTGACAGTAGCTTCTCACAGAATGCTGATTATTATTGCAAGAATACAGCTGCCGTGCATAGTAAAGTGAGTGGTGCTTATCAAATAAACCGGTGGCTCAGTGTAATAAAGGCTTGTTTTTCCCTAGCGATAGTGTGCAAGATTGGCGGCAGTGTCCGCGAGGAGTTTACTGCTGCTAAACAACGGAGACGCCACACTGGAGGAACTTGGGGCTCTTGCCTTGAGAATTAAACGCCTAATACCGCCAGCTTTGTTTTTGTTTTGGAACCAACCACCATAACCCACAAAAATCGGAGAGAAAAGAACTGTTGTCTGACACTGCTTGGTCTGGCCGTTCATTGGAGCTACCGGTCGGAGCTAGCTGCCGAAGGCTAACCAAGGTAAGGCAACCTTCAGTGCAAAAACTGCACGTTTGTGAATGGTCCCTTGAAGCTGGCTACAAAAGGTTCAATGACGTTGGACCCCACATTCTCGAGCAGAAATAAACATATTTATAGCTTGGTAAAAAAATGATGGATGGATGTGCCCTCAACACCCTTGACATGCTAAGAGAAAAGGGAAACACATTCCCATAACATATCAAAAAGGTGAATATTGAAACGAGAGGGAAACGAGAACAGGCAGGGCAGCAGCTCGGTGGCTTCTCATGGACTTGAGCATAGGGTTGGCTATCCGGACCTGGTGCTTTTACTTGCCTTAACGACCGGCATCTAGTGGATCGAAGAGCAACGTGGAGTGCGGTTTAGTTGAAAGTGTAATGTTACCCTAACCCTAAGTAGTTGAAAATGTAATAAGCAACTAAAACAACTAGCAAATGTATTTCCAGAGCCTGTTTTTTGACCCTTGGGTGAAGTGTGTTTGTGGTGCAGCATCAGCCACTGTATGGTAAACATAACACTGAGACAAACCACAGTCTAGTTTTTGGCTATTGATCTTAAGTCATGAGCTATGAGCTCATGGCGCCACTCAATGACCAGAGGGACTCACGGGGTAATATTAGCACGCAACTACACTACGGATCCTCTTCTGCCTGTTTTTGTGTCAAACACTCTTAATAGAGGGTGTTAAAAAAACAACGATAGAACCAGGTAAAGCGGTTCAACCAATCTAAGACCTTTCTTTGCAGTGAGACTGAAGGTCAACCTAGTGTTTCAATTTGATTGGCAGACAGATAGTCAGACCGACACATGTGTACAGCTGTGTTCATTTAGGAACCTGATTCTGATGTTCAGTCTTAGCTTCAGACTTAGTCTTTTGACAAAATGTACACAGTATTACTTTTACTCACATTTTAGTCATTTGGCTATTTTTGGCTAGTTTTAATCTAGTTTTAAAGAACAGTAATCAAAAACGTTGTGTAACCTTAGAATCATAAGGTTCAATCTAGTCCAACATTGCCAGACCTACTGTACGCCCACAGCAATGGGGAATAAGGTCTGGCTACACATTACATTACTAGATCCATTTTAGGATTGGAGATATTTTTTTTAAACTCAGGGTTGTTTGCATTTTTTTTTTAACCAACCACAATTGCCTTGGGTGGTGCCAAGCTCTGGACGCAGCGACGGTGGCTTTGCAAAATAGTCTCAGGAAGGAACTTATTTTGGTGGAACATTTGCACCTCACAAAATAAAACGCCACATGAAGCATTAAAGGAAGTGAATTGTTCACACAACATAGTAACGTGAGCTATATAAATTAGTTGTATCTTGTTAGGAGTTACTCACCCTGAAACTTCTTTTACTTGTTACCATTTGTGTAGATATGTTTTAACATAAATGCATCAATGGCCATAACATTTGAAAAAGGGGTTAATTAAAAACAGCCATGAAATGTTTCTGAAACTTAGTTTTGACATTTCAATATTTTGGATTTAGTGCCGAAATGAAATTGTGGCTATTGTCAGTTTTTTTCTTATCCAGTGGTTGTTTATGATGTATAAGAAGCATCACTAGTCATATTTTCCAAGTTTCTCCATTGCATTCATATCAGTTCAGTAATTTAAATCAGGACCTTCTGGATCTGGGACAAATTCAGATTTCAAAATAGCTAACTGCTGAACATTTTTGTGATCTGATACTAACGCCGCCATGTCCTTAACTGGGTTTGTGTCTGTCAATAACTTGTGTGCTGCTGCATATTACAATGATATCATTGACTCTATTTAGAGCTCAGACACCAAAAGGGATAACTCTTCCTTGTCCAGGCAAATAAGTTTCAGTACATTCTGAAGCAATAAATAAGTGATACATCCAATTAAAAGGGCAGGACCGTGGGTGTGAGACAGCTCGAAAAACCGTTCATCTGATCTACTTTACACTTAGTGGGTGTATCCCCGCGTGCACTCAGATTGTAGAGTGGCCGCCTACCAATTGGAAGGTTGGTACTTCGATCCCTTATCCAGCAGTCCTATGTGGGAAGTGTCCTGTGGCAAGACAATGAACCCCAAATCGCCATTGATATGTGAATGTGTGTGTGTTTATCTGCTGAGCGGGTGGCACCTTGTACGGCAGCCTCGGCCACAGTGTAAGAACGTGTTTGAATGGTGAATGGTTCCTGTACAATGTAAAAGCGCTTTGAATAGTTGTTAAGACTAGAAAAGCGCTTTATAAATACAGTCCATTTAAATTTTACCCAATGAACACGTCGTTAGCAATGGAGATTAATAAATTGTAAATAAAACTAAGCAACCGCACAATAAAGGTTGAGAACAGAACAGTGGCGTGTGCAGCTGTGGGGGCGGGGCTTCAGGGCTTCATTGCTTTCAGTCTTCTCCAGCAAGTTACCGTCAATTAATACACCTATTTGGAAATGAATACATCCATATTTCACCTGTGTGCTTCTAACGGCGGGATATAGCCCACTAACCTTACAAGTGAACCTTTCTTCCATTAACAGGCATGAGCGGATATCCTACAGGCCAGTAACATCGTCACTCTGCCAACTCAGATTCCAAGTTTGCCAACTATGTTACCAATGGCCAAATGTCTTCACACATTAAATTCATGCTTTAGCATTACTTTATTGCATGCTATGTCCATTCAACAGACTACCCTACATGCAAATGATAAAAAAATAAAATGTACACAAACACATGGTAGATCTCATTGTCTTTGATTACAAAGTCAACTTTGTATTTAGTTTTAGTGTCACTGTGGGAAAAAAGGGTGTGAAATATTTTCCATCATAGTTTCCGTTGACAAAATTAACACACACACAAGCTATTTTACAATCTAAGCGCATGGCGCGAAGCACATGGTGCGTTTAGGACATGTTAAAATCCACTTTAAGTAGTTTAATGGCGGAAAAAAGGGTCTGTGCGCCAGGTGCGTGTTTCAAAATGGTTGTACTCGGTGTCTTCATTAATTCATAGGTGTGTTTTGGGCGTAACATTCAATAAACCAATCAGAGTGTCATCTCCTATGCCCTTTAAAAGCCTGGTGTGTTTGTACTAGAGATGAGCCGGATATTCGGCTGAAACGAGTATCTGGTACGGATAAAGTACTTTTGCAGAGTACAAGTATTATACGAGTAAAAACGTCAATATCTGTGCTCGGATTGAACAAAACATCTCATTGGGTAGCCGACTGTGTCTGCGTTCTGTGATAGGCTAGTTGCCACAGAGCCCCTCCCCTACACACAAACAGATTTCTTGTGTTGCTCTGCTCTGCTCCCACACAGAACACTGAGAACAGCTCTCTCTCTCCCTCTCTCTCTCCTTCACCCTCTCCCTCAGTCACTCAGGGTTGCGGGTCTATTCCGTCGACGTTTAGGGTTTCTTCAGCTTCAGGTTTGTTTTTAACTTCGGTTTGTAGTACTTACTTAACCAGTAGATTTCTGGTAAACGTGGGGTTTGTTCAGACATGGTGCTTGGTAGAATGTGACTTGCGTTGAGTCTCTGCCTGTCGCAGATTACTATTTTTTTTTCAACTGTCTGCTGGCTCTAATTTATTTGATCTAGTTGATCCATAGAAGACAGTCCCCCCCCACCCCCGCCCACCTCTCTTGCTTTCTTTCTCTCTCTCTCTCTTTTACTCACACAAACACACACACAAACACACACACACACACACACCTGGTGTGGAAATGAAAAAAGAAAAAAAGAACCAAAAACAAAAAAAAGCACACTGATCTTAAAAAAATTAAAAGTTAAAAAAAGTAAATTATATTATTGAGTATGAAAACTCTTCTTCATTATATTTCACTTCATAATTGCAACCGCATGTCTATTATTCATTGTTGCAAAACTTGTACTGTATATAGTTTGTTTGTTACCATGACAACACCACTGATCTGAAGCTCAATGCTGATGCTGTCATGGAAATAGTTTTCTAATCAGCAATAAATATAACAATTTCTGATCAACACATATCAATTGCATGCTTAAGATAACATAGCGGTTAAAGCCCCGCCCAATTTCAAGACAACCCGACCCACTTCCGGATTAAATCTGACCACTTCCGGGTTAGGCCACGCCCAGTCCAAGTACAGATACGGATACAGAT
>NC_045741.1:2130428-2135479 GCF_008692095.1 Etheostoma spectabile | reverse complement strand
GTAAACAGATACAGATACAGATACAGATAATGATGTGCTCGCTCATCCCTAGTTTGAACCTTTCCGCGTTGCTATTATGATGGAGGATTTGTACCATAATATTTTTATTTTTAATCTTTTGCATGTGTGTGTGTAACAAGCAGTGTTGCCAAGTTCGCTTATTATAAGAGACTTTGGGCTTGTTTTGTCTGTAAATTCCATTAGAAATATTGGTAGTCACGGGTCGCGGCTTTTTTGGGCTTGTTCCCAGCTCCATAATAAGATGTCAAGCAGACATTTTATGTTATTTAAAGGTAGGAGTTTGTTCCCTTGGTCCCGCCCCTTTCCCCATACACACTGAAGACAGCAGAGTTATTTCCCGCCCACTTCCTGCTCCTAATTGGCTCTGACCCAGATAGCAACAAGTACTAGCCAATCAGAGGCAGAGCAGGGCAGTCTGATCTTTTTCTAGTTGGGAAAATGTGCAAGTAGCAATTGGTGATGGTGACTGGACTGTAGGAGAGTTTTTAGAGGAATAAATGTGGGATAAAGTGTGTGAAATACGGGAAGAAAGATAACAAAGACTGGGAGAAAGAGAAAGGAGTAAAAGAATGGATTCAACCCGTCGTGGGTAACAACTCAAAATCCCTGAAAAATTTATATTTGATATCCCATCAGTTTTCTAATGTTAAATTTGGGTAAAAGGTGGTTTAACTCCCTCCTATGGTCATTGTCCTGAAGCTCAGGGGAGAAAATTAATAAACTCTACCGTGTGTACAGTTTACCAATCGGTCCACATGGATGGAAATTGAAAGTCCGTCCCCACGGATTGTAAAACCGTGCACACAGTATATGTATTTTTCTCTTCCAGGATCTTAGGGGGCTCCGTAGAAAAAGTTGCTTGTTTTGGGCTAGTTTTCACAGGCCTGGTTGAGTAGTTGTCTCGCGAGATCTGGCAACACTGGTAACAAGCATAGTGTGCACGCTGTGCAAGAGCCTAGGCACATTTTACTAATGATAGCAATACGCCAAGAATTCACCAGAACACACCTCCCTGTAAGACCAGTAAGTCCATGGGCACAAAGATGGGCACAGGTTAATTTGCTATTTAAACGACGTGGGCGTGGGACGAGAAATTAACAACTGCGTCAGTCTTAAAATAGCAAAGACACTTGCGTCGGGCTTTGTGTCGCAAGATAGGGCCCAGAGAGACAGACAGATTGATTGCTTGATAGACAGTTAGATTCCAATAACCATAATGATTACTATTAGCAATAACATAATCCAAGTGGGATTTACTTTTGAAAGAACTGCCAATCTAAATTCATGCAATAAAACATCAAGGCAAACCATCTCTGAGCATCCACATTTCCAATAAAAATTCCTTTCAGCGAAAAGATAATTGGATGATTTCCTGAGTTCCTGAGATCTAGTATAGAAAACACTCACTTTCATTATACCAGACTTTGACATCATTTCAAGTTCTCATTTTACAAAGAAAAAAGTGAAAACGGAATGGAGCACAGTTCAACCCCTGGGCTAATCGTGGGGCCTTTTATCTGTAGCAAAAGGAGTGTCTTTTGACAAAAACGGCACCCCGAGCATGGAGTGAGGAGGAGGAGGAGGCAGAGGGAGAGTTCTGGGCATTGTCTCTCTGGAGGACACTAATGGGTTTTGGTGTCATGTGTTTTTCACTCTACACTTGACACATGGAGCTGTTCTCCTTCAATCACCCCACTTTAATGCCATTACGATGAGGTATCCCAAAATAAGAGCCTGACTTTTGGTCACTTAGATTGTCCAAAATGAGAGTCAATTTCAAAGACTTCCCTCCTTTTAAAATACCATCCTTTCTTTGCATCTGTGCACACTGAGTTGTCTTGGTAACTCACAGCTGCACTGAATCTGGTGTGTATGTGACACGATTTTTGTAGTTTAAAGAGTTTCAATGTCTGCCTGTCTGTACCTTTGTGTCTGGCCATGTATGTAAGTAACAAGAACCCATTGCTTGTAATTCTCTTTTCAAGGCACTAGACTGGTTAATGAAGCCCTTAAAGCCAGTGAGGGTGGGGGGAGGAGGCCCCACAGTATTTGGGGCAATAAAAAATGTATTTTAGCTTGAGAGAAAAAAAAATACATTCTCCTGAAATACAACTTCTCCTTGTCCTTACCTGGCACAATTTAAATTACTGCTCCATTCTAGTAAAGTAGGACACTCCATTCCTGCTAATCCATTAGGCAATTAATTTGGGAACTTAAAACATTGCTGCAGATTTCTGCCGAGCAGTTGTCGTAGTTCTACTAGACAGAGAGCACTCGGGGGCAGTCCCTGAAACTTGAGTAGACGATTAAGTGCATTTCCGCCTCTGAGAAGAGATTATGTCTTGTGCTGGTGCCCGAATCAGAGGATGGAGCACGGCTGTGGAACTTGGCATTGGCCAAGGTACATTGAGATAATGATGTACCTGTCCCCAACAATAACGCTAATCATATCTCACCTCTAGGGTATCGCTTTAAGGTCAGAACAAATTCACTACCATACATTAAGTCCTTGTATTGTTTTAATGAAGGTGCATGGATTCTTGCTGCTACGGATTGCACTTAGACCTCAAATACCCTGTGCGTATTAAACGCCTCCAAGTCCTAATTCTCTACTCACTTAGCAGAAAAGCAACGCTGGAACACAGTACACCCCGGAAACACCAAACATTATAAGTAAGGAGATTGTGACATATAAGGCCGCAGGCCCATGTTTAATGAATGTGAATCCTGGCCCAAGTTTGCACTGAACCGCAGTCTAGTGCCCTAAAATTATTGCCGCACAACACCTTTCCACTCTGCACACTCACAAGGGGCAGCAGCAGCACTCCAAATGTATGGGGCCACTGAAACGAGCATCTGTGTCGACACCAGGGCCTGATGGGAGTTTTTTCATAGAGGGAGCCATAGAAATATATTTATGTTTCTCCCGCCATTAGCAGAGCTTTAAATAATAAAGTAAAATAAATAGCATCCATTAAACTGATCACATTGTGCTAACTCAAATTGTGTTTATTATGCTAATGGTACATGAAATTAAGAAAAAGACCTTGATGCCAGTGGATTTAATTAATGGGCTTTGGGAAAGGCACTGAGACATAATTCATTTCTGAGTAAGTAAGTCTCATTTGCAGTTCCATGGGTCCTCATGCTGCTGATTGCCTGAGTTATTCTTGCAGATGTGCTGCTCACAGCATGTCCCTCCATTAGAAATGAACACCTCATTATATAAACTACCTAATTAAACAAAATACAGCTCTGCATTGACTCATTAATGCGTAGCCCTCTTTTCTCTGAAGGAAAGAATGGGGGGAGGGGGAGATGAAGCAAATGAGAGATAGAGAAAGAAGAAAAGGGTGTGAACGGTGCAGACGAATCAACTCTAGTCCCATCGCACAAAATAGAAACTACATCCTTTTCACAAATGATCAGCCATTGTTACAAACACAATAAAGTAATTGAATAAAACACTGGTTTTAGGTGTGAACATATCACTCTGAATACTGTTTTTACCCCGCTTCTGACACCTAATAATATTAGGTGAATTACAGTAGGAGCAACATTCAAATTTTCAGGCAAAATGTATGTCACCTTTCATTAACAGGGTTACTACAGGTTTGACCAAGTCAAATTTAAGACTTTTTAAGACCATTATGAATGACATCAAAAATTAAATCAGATGGCTGAGTCTGGAAACAATTCCCATATTTCCTCATTAGCATTGTAGGACTGGTGTCTAGATTGGCTGCAATATAAGTTGCATGTTGGTGTTGTTTGTGGGCCTAATACAGCAAATTTGGAACACCGACAGAAAGAACTACAACACTACAGAATCAAAATTAAGAAAAATCAAGAACATTCTAAAGCACTGCAGGAACATTTCAATGAGCATTACCTGTAGCGTTACATTGACGTAGTAAAATAAAAATGTAAATTTTGAAATGATAGACTTTTTAAGACCCCGTGGAAACCTTGATTAACCACAAAAGGCTAAAACAACAGAAACTCAGGTGTCAATGCAAGAAAAGTGAAAAATTGAAGTGGAACAAGGACATACACGGGCTAGGCAAAAAGACCCCCACAACCTAAAGCAAACACTGGCTGTGTAAGCCTCAATAATTCATCTCTAATTATAAAGACACAAGGATATACAACTACTTTTACAACCACAGTGCTGCGGAGTCATCAATCGTTGGCAGGCACACACTGCACCATTCATTGCTTTGCTATGGTGTGTGTACAGTGCTGCTCATGAGTATAGCAACCCCTGCCTAAGTTGACTAAAAAGAGGAATAAAAAAAAATCATCTTTTGGAAATTTATGTTTTTGCCTTATTAAAAAAAATGAAAACAAATCCTACCTTTTATGGACACCAATTTTCTTTGTGAATGAATAATGTATTATAAATAAATACATTTTCTTCCTTAAAATACAGGGAGCGTACGTGTACACACCCCTATGTTAAATTCCCATAGAGGCAGCCAGCTTTATATTATTTAAGGCCAGTTATTTCACGGAAAGTTCCCTTGGCCTTTGGAATTAAAAGAGGTCCAATGTCATCACATACCCTTCACCATACATAGAGATTGGCATGGGGAACTTTCCATAAGATCGTCTTTCAATGCAAATCAAACCAGCTATTAGGCTAACTAAAATAAAGCCAGGTGAACGGGTTAATTGGAAACAGGTGAGTGTCATGATTGGGTATCGAAGAAGCATCCCCAAAGGCTCAGTCGCTCACAAGCAAGGATGGGACAAAGTTCACCATTTTGTGAACAACTGCGATTGTTAATAGTCCAACAGAAAGTTTCTCAACTTACAACTGCATGGAATTTAGGGATTTCATCAATAGGATTCTGTTTTTATTTACGTTCGTTAGGATCTGGGTCGATGTTAAGATGACCATAACGTTATTAGGAGGAATGTGGAGGAACCTAAACAAAAGGGAAACGAGTGCATAGTAAAATGAAGGTAGTTTAATGACCACAACGGATAAACAAGTAACATAAAGAGAGGTACTGGGTGTTGTGAAT
>NC_045741.1:2130266-2130418 GCF_008692095.1 Etheostoma spectabile | reverse complement strand
ACAAAAGGAGCACAACACCCAGTAATTTACAGAATATAATATATAACAACAACAAAAAGACTAAACAACAAATGTACTACACAAACAAAATCTAACTAGTAACCCGTGCTAGGTTTACAATAAGGTTTTCGCTCAACAGATTTCTAACAATG
>NC_045741.1:2130085-2130256 GCF_008692095.1 Etheostoma spectabile | reverse complement strand
CAAAAGGTTTCTAAACCACAATCTAGTTCCAAACACAATTGCTTCTAACCAAACCTGAGGACATTAACCCAACCGCATGGCAGACTGAACTGAGGGTTCAGCCACCAGACTGGAGAATCACAGCGGTATTTGAAGTCATCCGGGTTGATTGCAGGACGTTGATTGGCTGGG
>NC_045741.1:2128653-2130073 GCF_008692095.1 Etheostoma spectabile | reverse complement strand
GCCGACGCACCAATCAACAGCATGGCAAGGGAACAAGGAAGTGGGCGGAGCCATCTTCATAGGCCAATCCTCTTCTGGCAATCACACATCCGGATTTACATATCCTAAAACAACAACGTAACAACGTTTTACACAACATCCCAACTTCATTGGAATTGGGGTTTGTAAAATAAATGGAATTAATTAAAAAGTGGATTATGACACACTATAATGTAGTTGTAAGCAGACATACTGACATTTCTAATTGTTTATAATTGCATTTGTTAACAATACAACTGTTTCCTATGAATCAGCTTTAAAGTGTAATAATATTATAATTTTTGGCTTTTTTCCTTTCCTTTATTGTGTTATATATTTTTTTTGCACATTATAGATTTACAAAGTGAAAAAGCCCAAAGTCCACCGCAAAATGACTTACCATCTTCCAGAGAAAACACTGATCACCAACTGCTCCAAAAAGCTCTATTGTAGCCCAGCCTTTACTTACGTAACGAATGCTTGTCACTTTGGAACACATGTTATAATGCTTGCCTAGCCCTCATACTCTGCAACTGACTGGCTAGTAGTCCTTACCCAGCTATTGTGCATGTGCGACTCCGAACAAAGATGTCTTACAGTTACAGTTTGTTTAAAAGTAAAATATGACCAATTTATTTGACACATTTCTTTTTTTTAAGGGAAATTCTGATTACTATTGTAGCTCTGTCAGAGTTCACATATATTCTGAACATAGCAATCCACCAATTTAGTAAATTGTTTTAGTAAAAACCTGCCATGATGCATCCTGCTTTTACAAAAACAAGTCTTGAACAACACAGCTAGCGGGTAGGACTGTCAGAAACTGAACATTTTGACTCCCTTTCTGGCCATACAATAAACTGACCTCATATCCTCTTTACACAGATTCAAAAAGATTACTCATCCCCATATCTTGCTGATTAAATTACAATCTGTTACAATATTATTAAATGGGAGCATCCACAAACAATAGAAGCTTCATGTTTTTGGACTACCTTTCACCACTGATTATTCAATTTAATCTTGCTTCTCCTTTCTCCTCTCTGCCCTTTCATACAATGTCAGAAACACTGTTGTATGAAGTGCAAATGAGTGAAAACTAAGTCAACAGGCTCTGTCCAACACGTGTTAAGCCATATAGCTCACAATTTGACCAAACAACAGTTCCCCCACACCTCCCTCCAGATAAAATTGGGGAAAATATTGAAGGTGTAATACTCATCAAGAAGTGTCAGTTGATTTGCAAAAGACATTTGCTCCAATATATTAAAACTAATATATATTGTTATTATTAGTGTCATTAGAACACTAGCAAATGTGGACAAGACTGGAAAAAGGCTCCTATAAGTAGTTCGTTCAAGCAGAAATAACAACTCATCTTCACATTTATAAGGGCCATAAT
>NC_045741.1:2119851-2128633 GCF_008692095.1 Etheostoma spectabile | reverse complement strand
AATAATTATTAATGAATTATATAATTATTACCATCATTATTTACCCTCCCTTAGCCAGCTTTAATTTTCCATTAAAGAAGGCTTGACCCTCCCCAACATTTTTACTGCTGCCTTCTGTTCTTGTTTGCGTTTGGTGAAGATGTTCAGATAGCCACTGTTATTTAACAATCGTGACATTTGATTTGACCTCAGCCTTCTTTCTTACGCATCTACTGTTATGGGGGCCACTTCAGTAGATTTACTCTCCAACATTTTTGCAGAAACACAAACTAGCATTCACATGAAATAAGACAAAACATTGAGACCATTCAAAAAGTACTATGGGAAATAAATTCAACACATGAACTGGTTGCTGTGGACTCATCACTAGGCTTCCCATAGTCATTGTATATTTTAGCATATATGTATCACATTTGCTCTAGAATCTTTGCTAGTGCCCTCTACAAGCATAGGCAGTGTATTATTTTCATTTTGAAATACCCAACATAAGTCATTTTAATATATATTGTATTCATATTTAATTTGGTTGTATTTTATCTTCCACTACACAACACCTGATTGTTGGTATAAAACAGGCTTCAAAAAAAGAATTTACCCTTCTAATTATGCTGCAGTTATGCCACAGCTTCATGGGGCAGTTATGCCCTACGGTGTTTTCCAAACACATAACCCAACTCATCCCAGGACTATAAACTCTATATTAAATGTTCCCGCATAGTCACAAAGAAAATTCACAACAATTGCAAATGCAGATAATTAGTCTGCAATTGCTAGAAATCAGGCCATTATGGAAACTGCAGCCACCCCCGCTGACAACTTTGCTTCATGATTAACGGTTAATAATGTTGCCTCCCTGTGTTGCATCCACAGCCAGCCCAAATACAGTACAAAGTGACAAAAGCTGCCACTAAGACCTGTAGGGAATATATCTAATATACTGTGTCTTTTCCTTTTATCAGCACTACAACATGCCTTTTGTGATAATTTTAGCTAAGTCATCCCAGATCAACAGAGGCATCAAACCAAAGCAAATGTAAGTTCTGACCGATCTGAGTGATACAATCACAAGGATACAAAAGACATTGCAACTTTTTTATCGCAATTTTTTTACATAAGCTCATGCGAAATCAGGCATTTTGGGCTGCAACAATCAAAGTCAGGTACTGACTATATTTAACTTTTTCTCTAATCTCTGCAGGGCAAATCCAGATCTGTCCAATCTGAGATTTCTGTTACACAACTAAAACAACCTTTGATCCTACACACACTTCACTAAAACGAGTTCCTTCCCAAGGCTGTTTTGCAGCGGCCTTGGTGATAAGCGCTGCCCAGACGTCCTCCACAGCACTATGGAGGAAGGTATGGCAATGCGAGACTTACCTCCAACCAATCAGAGCAACGAAATGATGTAGCTTTGTTTTACTTTGTTATATTTCTGAAAACTTTTACCCCACTATTTTCCCTAAAAATCTTTGCTCGCAAAAATAAATTTGTACGTTGGAGTCAAAGATTCTTCCTCACAAAAAATGAAAATTCTGTTTCTGTTTTTTTCTTTCTAAATGTCAGATTTGAATTTGATGTTTAAGTAGGTGTGGAAACCCTAAATATTACGCTTTATTATAAGGAAGCCACAATAAAGTCCCCAATCAAAGTTTTTACTTCTAATTCTTAAGTACATTTACATTTAATTTTTAAGTTACTCTTGTTTAAGTACAGCAAATATCACATACTTTAAGACTTTTACTCAAGCAATATTTTAGAAGTTGACATTATCTGGTATGCTAGTGCTTCATTTTAAGATATACTTCCACTTTTATTGTATTAAGTATGGCTTAATTAAGTTCTACTTAGACTGACAGTCACAGAATCTTAAATTCGTATTAAATCAAAACAAACTTTATTTGTACTACCTTAAATCCTTGTTATACTGCTCATTTTAGCCTAACTCATTCCATATATATAAAGAATTTTAACAGATATATATATATATATATATATATATATATATATATCTGTAAAAATTATGTTTATAGTAATAGCCATCTGTATATATATTCATAGTAAATATTCACCTGTAAACTCTGTTATAGTAACAACCATCAGTATATTATGCTCATTGTACACATCTGTACAAATTCTACTTATAGTAATATCCACCTGTATATTATATTCAGTACATATCCAGCTGTAAATCTTACTCACAATACTTGTTATCTATATAATATATTCATAGGACACATCTCTCTCTAAAATTCTGTTTACGATAGTGTTCATTTCTATATTTATTCAGTACATATCCATGTTCTGCACTCATGGAACCATTGTATATCCTGCACTTACTGCTATTGCACTTCTGGTTAGACCTAAACTGCATTTCGTTGCCTTGTACCTGTACCTGTGTAATGACAATAAAGTTGAATCTAATCTAATCTAATCTAAAATTACACCGCCTAGTTTGCAGGTTTGATCTGAGCTTTGTGAGCATGGTGCGATGCGTACATGCACAAATGCACAAAAAAAGGTTTCAAAAAAAGTTGTGATGTTTTTTTTGTATAGTTCTTTAAAAATGAAAAGGATACTTGTTTTGGGGAGAGTAAAATTACTCTGGGCTGAGTTTTCCTAGTAACCTTACTAGAAAGGCTCAGGACAAGCTTTGAGGACTAAAAATAATAATTTATTGAATAAATCAAATTTGAACATGTGTGTCAGTGGCTTGTTGATCTTTACATTTACGTTAGTTAATTTCCTACATTCATACGGTTTGATAAAGCACAGGATTGGTTGAAGTTGCTGTAAACTATTCGTCAAATTTGAAAAAACGTTGCAGTGATTGGTCAAAATTGCAAGTCACAATTACGATGATTGATTGAGTTTGTGTGAATTGGCGCGATCGCGACATTGCGAAATCCTGAAGGGACTGCCATTTGAGAATTTATGTAATTCTTATTTAAGTCTTGTTGGACCAATTGTCTAGGGTACACATCATACAACACGTCATGGTTTCAAATCTGCTGAGCCACCTTTTTAACATGTCCTACGTTTCTTTTGTTAGCCTTACTTGCCTGTTGCTTCACACTTCAGTGATAAAGATTAAACATGCAACAATGGTTGTGGTTTTCTGTTTAAGAGTGTTTATTAATTCCGTTTCCATGTTGTTTACTGTCTGTCTCGTGTGTTTCTGTAATCTCTGTGTTCTACCATGTACCATCCGTGTGTATGTTACGCTTAGTCTCTGTGCTTTCTTTGTCTCTGGTCGGTTCATCGTGTTCACTGCCTGTGTCATTCCCTGATCACTCCTTCCTTGTGGTTTTTGTTTTGAGTTGTTTTTGGATTATTTACCTGCCTGCTTACTGCCTATTCACCTCCACACTCTGCAATTTTGGGTCCAAGCCTGCCATTCTAGCACAGAAGAAGAATAGCAAATATGTAAAGGACTGAAGCACTAACCTCCTTTGTCAGGAAATGCAGTTTCCTCAGCTTGCCATAGCTCACAGTGAAGGCCACCTTTCTCAATAAAAACAAAGGTTTGTTAGTAGGTATTGTTTTTACAAATATAATATACAACATCTATGTGACCTACAATTGAATACAAATGTTGACATCAAAACAGCATCCACCAGAAAACACATCCAACCTTTGTCTATCCATCCATCTCGTCCGCTTACCAGCACATTATCTTGAGGCGTTCCCTGGCCAGGTTGGAGATATGATCCCTCCACCTAGTCCTGGGTCTTCCCCAAAGCCTCTTCCCAGCCAGACGTGCCTGGAACACCTCCCTAGGGAGGCCCCCAGGAGGCATCCTTACCAGATGCCCAAACCACCTCAACTGGCTCCTTTCGACGCGAAGGAGCAGTGGCTCTACTCCAAGCTTCTCGTTGATAATTAAGCTTCTCACCCTATCTCTAAGGGACATGCCAGCCCCCCTCCTGAGGAAACCCATTTTGGCCGCTTGTACCCTGGATCTCGTTCTTTCGGTCATGACCCAGCCTTCATGACCGTAGGTAGGAATGAACACTGACTGGTAGATCAAGAGTTTTTGCCTTCTGGCTCAGCAGATAAATTGAACAGACTACCGACCAATTTACAGCTCCATTGTTCCCTCATTTGCGAACAAGACCCCAAGGTATTTAAACTCCTACACTTGGGGTAAGGACTCCTTCCCTAACTGAAGAAGGCACTCCATCGGTTTTCTTCTAAGAACCATGACCTCAGATTTAGAGGTACTGATCCTCATCCCAGCTGCTTCATCCTCGGCTGTAAACCGATCCAGTGAGTGCTGGAGGTCACAGACCGATGATGCCATCAGGACCACATCATCCGCAAAAAGCAGCAATGAGATCCCCAGCCGACCGAATGGCAACCCCTCCCCACCCCGACTACGCTTCGATATTCTGTCTATAAACAGGATTGGTGACAAAGTGTAGGCCAACCCTAACTTTGTCTAGTTCTATATAAATGTGGTTCTTAAATGAGATGAGGTTATTTGTAAGCAACATAGCATACACTATAATGTACCCCATTTCTTATCTGGATCAACAAGATCTCTAGCTGTGGATATGTCCAGGACTGAACCTCATCACCCTTATTTGATGGTGATGAGTCCTCGGCTGAACCGGAAGTTGTTCTGTCCATCCTCACTGAAAGCCGTCTAAAAGCTTTTATTTCTGCTCAAGAACCAAGCCTTGAGGACGGATCACCAATGAGCTATGGCCAAGGATACAAGAGAGCAGCCTTCCTGGAAGCCATGCAGCTGAAAGCTGTTAACTCCGCCCAAACAGCTGCCGAATTCATGTGACGCTTCAGGGCAAAGGACGTCTCATCCTTCTAAAAACACATTTCCTTGGTTCCTCTCTCCTCCCATGATTTCCTCCGGCTCTCCCATGCCTCCTTAGTGGGAGGGACTAAGACGTGACGAAGGGAGGCAAGTGGAGGAGTCAAAAAGGCAATTTAAGCGACATTAAAAGCACTTTCAAAATCGATTACACACTTTTATAGTTGTATGGCATTGTTAACTGGTGAATAGTTTCTCTCTTCTGAACACATCCAAAGGTAACACTGCACTATGTATGTGTTACTGCTACTGATGTGATGTAAAGTTACTGTATCACCCATTACCTCAGTGGCGGTTTCTCTAGGAGTCAAAGGAAGCCTACGTCCACATAAAAATATAAAACACAATTAAAAAAAAATTTAATTTATGTTTTCTACCGTTGTGTGTTTTACCAATTTTGCCATTTCCCTTGTCAAAACATTCCATTATCATTTTCTTCTGTAGCTTGTCTGTGCTCTGTCTAGTGGTTAGTAAAAGGCTAAAGGCTCAAATGAGGCCAGCTTTTCTTGGCATCCCTAAGAGAAAAAGTAAACATTTTCAGCCAATCATTGAATTGTCAATTCATCGTAAATTAAAAACCAGGGAGGCCGGGTTGAACCTGGCTTCTCACCAATCACATGCCTCAGACACGTACGCGGCGGTTCATCCGTCCTCTCAAAAGGGCCAGACGCCATTGAGTGTGAGCATTTGCCCACTCAAGTCGGTTATGACGACAAACTGCAGTCATGTCGAGAGAGAGAAAGAGAGAGCGAGAGAGAAGGATGAACAATAACAATATTTGAGAGAAATAAGCCTTTTGTGCAAATAAAAAGTCTTAAATCTTTGAGTTGATGAACTCGCCATTTCATTGTCTAAAATATTCATTAACGTTGAACACCGTGTTTTTGTTGTTCCTGGTCATTTACATGCTTATCTAAATAAATGATGGATGTATTTAGACAACCAAGGAGATGTAATTATTATGTCACGCTACTAGCGGCACTGGCGGGCGCAGTCCTTCGGGTGTGCTCCTGTTCATTTTACCAAGTTTAATAACTCTGGATTCAGTTACTACTGAATGTTAAAAATGTTAAAAATGTGATGTTTAAAACAAGGACTTTTTAGTGTTTGGGCTGATAAGTTGATGTACCCCAAAATAAATTATCTGCTGAAATATAGAAATTTCTTTCTCCATGCAAAGTCTGTGAAACGTCTTTCTGGGCCATGGGCTGCACTTAAATGTAAATGTACATGGACTGTTTTCATACAACTCTTTTCTAGTCTTAACAACAACTCAAAGCGCTTTTACATAGTACAGGAACCATTCACACAATGTGGCCGAGGCTGCCACACAAGGCACCACCTTCTCTGGCAGCCACAGCCTCGGCCACAGTGTATGAATGTGTGTGAATGGTGAATGGTTCCTGTACTATGTAAAAGCACTTTGAGTAGTCGTTATGACTAAGCGCTATATGAGAACAGTACATTTGCTCACCATATAAACATACACACACATTTACACTCCGTTGGCGCAGCAATAGGGGAAACTCAGGGTTCAGTGTCTTGCCCAAAGACACTTCGACATGGGACTGCAGGGCCAGGGATTGAACGAGCAACCTTCCAATGGCAGGCAATCGTTCTACCAGTGATCCAAAGCCGCCAAGCGCCACCCTTATCCGCTAAGCCTATGGTGGCTTTAAGATAAGGTGCTCTTCCTGGGGGCTTGGGGAAACGTAGTCTATATCCTCGACATTCCACTTCCGGGATTGCTCCATTGCTGCGGGAAATTCCGCCGGACGCATGTCTTCTCACGGATGTCTGTTTCCTTACGCTTTCTTTGTGATGGAATTCTAAACTCCGGTGGATCTATGGGGACAATGCTCCTCAGATCTCTGCATGGTAAATTGAGACAGTTTGCTAGGCTATCGGTCCAATCTGAGTTTTCTCTCGCACAATTAAAACAACTTTTGAACACACACGTTCAACCAACCCAGGTTCCTTCCCAAGGTTATTTTGCAGCGGCTCTGTGCAGAGCTTAGCGCATCCCATGACGATTGTGATTGGTTCAAAGAAATGCCAATAAACCAGAGCATTTTTTTGTCTCATCCCAGAATGCTGTGGGGACTCGCCAGACCTTCCTCCACAGAGTGTGGAGGAGATTCTGGCAAAGTGAGACTAAGGGAAATTCTAGGTGCACGTCAGGCTACGTGTAGGGTCCGTGTCTCCACGTACCTACGTATGTTAGCCACGGCGTAGATTTAACACAGAACCATAAATCGGCTTTAAGAGTTTACAGTTATGCTCGGGTTCTGTGAGGCATAATACAGTTTTTCCATAATTCAAACATTCTCTCTTAAATACAAAGAGATTTAGCACAATCTTACACAATTGATTTCTTCCTACATCATCTAATGACATTGTTTGTAATTCAGACTCACTAAAGTCAGAACACTTGATCCAGTTCAGTCAGATCATCTGGATTGAGTCTGAACATAAATTATGAGTGTGTAAAACTAGGGTAATAAGATGAGAAAAGGTTGGAGTCCAACATGGTCAGACTGTGATGAGGGCCCTGTTCGCACAAGCAGTAAAATTCTGTGTGATGGTGTGATGCTGACATTTTAAGTGGCTCTGTCAATTCTGAATCCTCTGAATGAGTAACCAGATGCTATCATGCAAAATTCATCCTGCTTGTGGACGAAATAATGCTTTCTTTATTTGATGTATTTGCCATTAGCAGGATATTGGGTCAGAATACACTGCAAAAAACTGTGCACATTTAAACAATTACTGTATTTTTAACATAATAATGTAAGATTACTAATGTAATAGTAATATGTCCAATGAAAATTAGGCATTACTTGTGTTTTCCGCTTTGTTTTGCTTTTATGCGATCAGACTAGTAATCATATAAAAACAAATCTAATCAACAGATAAAGAGTACCAACAGTGAAAAGGAAATCGGCCAGTAAAAATGACCTTTTGATTATGGTTATTACATTTCATGCTGTGAGTGGCTGAGTAGCCTTTAGATACAAGCTGCATATGTGAGTGAGATGATTCATTTCACAGAAAAAATACAAAACAATGAAAGACTTGCTACTTAAACAAAAGAAAAATACGTTGAGATGTAATTACAGATAATTTTATAAAACGTTAAATGTTGTTTAGATTACGGATGGTGAAGCTTTTTATGCACATTTTTTATTGAGTGTGTCTATGCTCTGTATATTGTGTTTTGTGAATGTAGGGAGAGCCTCTGGTCATTGCATGGCAGCTTTTCCAATGTAATGTAAGACCTTCCTGAAACTCTGACAGTGCTTGACATGAGCTGTGTTAATTACAGTAATGGCACGCATTCTCATTAAGTCATTGTTTACGTATCCCGGGGCCTTATGGAGCCTGAGTGGTGCTCTGGTCTGCCCAAGCGCCGCCGCCTCGCTGGTCTGTGTGTGGCTCTGGCCTCGTTAACACAGACAGCTGTTCCTCCCAGCCACGGCCAACATGACGAGTGGCGCCGGACGTGCCACTGAACACACCCACTGTGGGAGCAACTGTCAGAAATAGAAGTATCCCACAAGGCAAGAAAAACGTCAATGAGTAATCAGTGAGAAAGTGCTCCTCGGGTTGTGTTTTTTTCAGGCCCAGAACCAGCCGTTCCCTCTCACAAGACTGTTCATGTGGCTGACCCCATCCGATCCCTTTAAATTGGTGAAGTCAAAGTGGCTGTTGGTGTATAGTTCCAGCAGTAACCTGTGGTAAAGAAATCCGTGTGCATGAGATAGAACAGTCAGAGGAAACCAACAAGATTTTGCAGGCATGCAGCAAAAAGTCATGGGTAGTACTGATGCTGCAGGAAGGAAAAGAAAGTTCAGGGCCTGTATCTATTAACTTACCTAAAGCTATAGTGCGTACATTTTTTAAATTAATGAACGTCTGTTTCATTCAAGCCATTGCCAAATTAGTTGCTAC
>NC_045741.1:2109605-2119841 GCF_008692095.1 Etheostoma spectabile | reverse complement strand
TAATTAAGACTATCAGCTCCACACGACTCTCTCTGTATTCCACCGTATGGATATGTTAGAAGATTGGGTCGTCCGGAAACTTTCATGCGCAGAAACTTGAGTGAAGATAATTCCTCTTCTGAAGAGTCCGTCATGTTTTTTTAAGCAACTGCGTGGAGGAGGTGTGGGGACGGTGCGCTGACAGATTTGTTGTCATAATTAAAATTCCTCATGGGGGCGACAGAAACCACACACTCTGGCTTAAATCCACCGTGTTCTCCTTGGCTACTAGTTACTCCATGGAGGAAGGGTGGGGCGCATGTGCTATCACAGGAAGGCTTGTATCATGTGAATGGACGCAGTTTTGTGGCCATTACTTAGAATTCCTCATGGAGGCAACAGAAACTACGCACTATAACTATAACTACGCACTTTAAGTGGGAGATTAAATTAAAAAGGCCTAATTTTAAGTCTTGCTCATGAACTTATGAACAAAAAAAAGGCCGTCAGTTGGTAAAGCAAGGATCCTACATGTCGATGACTGAGGTACAGAAATAGTGAGCACATACCGTGTTATGGAGTGAATGGTCAAAATAACTAATTGTCATTATAAATAATATGTTGGCTGAAGCAATATGCTGAATAAAAAAAAAAGAAATTTGGCATGTTAGACATAAATAAATTGAACTGACTTTGTTTGACATTCCTTAACATCAACCTTTATAGTCTGCAGTTGTCAAAGTGGTGCTACAGGAGATTCCCCAGTGCGGTTTGATTTTAATTTGTTTCCAGACAATTTCCTTTAATTTCATCCCACTTTATAAATGTATAATGTTTTAAAATAGATTAGCTTGTTCATTGGACATGGTAATTGCTACAAGACCAAAAATATTTTACTCCATCTCATTTCGTAAAATACGGACTCTTGGTCAGTTGCATTTGGCGTTGTTATTGACGTTAAAAGTCTCCTTTACCGTAATATCTAAACTCGCTCTATCTAAACGCGCTTGGCCAGGATTATTAGCGTTACTTTTGACGTAGTTAGGATAAGGAAAAGGTCTTTGTTGTTTCCATGACACGCGGAAAGAACGGGACGGTTGGGTTTAGGAAAAGAAGAAAGTGACGGTTGGGTTTAGGAAATGTGACACGTGGGACACTATCCCTGGTCTCATGGTGAAAGTCCTGTGTTGTTTTACCCTTCCACCCCCCCCCCAACCGAGATCCCTATGCAGATTTTCAGCCTTTCATACTACTCGCTACCGCAGTCGCTCTTCAAACCCTGTGTAGCTGGTGCTCTCCCCGGTACGTTCTAGAAACGCGCTGTACGGTGCTTTTTGTCAATGTTCAAACGTCCGTCTTTTACGAGTTTGGAGTGAGAACTGGACATGTTAAGGATTACACACAAATGAAATGAACTTGTATATGCTCTTTAAATAAGCTTTTTTATTCACAAAGAATGAGCAATGTGGCAGATGTAGGGGCAAATCCTTGTCTCTGATTGGCTATTCTTGCTCATCCAGTAGCATACATGTGATCAGCCAGGTGACACTTTGCTTTAAGCATTAATCAATCACACAATTCTTCACACTCAGCAAATAAACTTTAAATCCAAACATTGTTTTTTAGAGTAAGATTCTTAGAAGTTTGAGAAATAGGGGCCTTAATTCCTAACTCTACTAGTGTGCACAATATGGCAGCAAGTAACGATTATTTTTCATTAATCTGCCAAGTATTTTGTTGATTAATCAGATGTTAGTTTGTTTGATAAAACCAGTTAAAAAGACCAATCACACTCCCTGAAGGCCAGCGGGACATCGTTAAATGATTTGTTTTGTCCAACCAATACTCCACATCAGAAAATACTCAATTTACTATAACATAAAACAATGAATTAAACAGTCATTCAATTGACAAAATGGTTTCAGTTGCCACAACCACAAGGTTTCTGATTCCTAGTCTGGTTTCCCATTGCAATTTGCAATCATTTGTATTTTCTATCCAAGTATACTGCTGTACATGCAATACTTAAATATGGGAGATTATAAAATCAGCACGATCAAATCATAATCAGCCCATCTACACCTGACAGATTTCCCTCAATAGAAAATAGCAAGCAGTATCAAATAAGAGTTTAAAGAAATTGATAAATGCTTTCTAAAAATGTATTGCAATATTTAAATTTTCAACTTATCATGTCAGAGGAAAGATGGCAACGATGGACTTCAAGAAACGGGGATTGAAATGTCTAATAAGGGAACACTACCTTTCCTCTGAGTGTGTGAACTATAAAAGCTTTAATTTCCCCATCATCACTAGGATCTAATACCAATCTGTATTCTTTATTCAGTCAGTCCGTGTTGCTGCCAGACAAAAGCCTTTGAAAAGCCAATTCCTAGGAAATTAAAGAAAAGAGATTAAAATATCATTAGGTGCTACATAATTGAATGTCAATTTTGAATAAACTTGAATTCAATTCCTGGTCATTAAACTGATTGTGGTCTGCTTTTTTCTTCCCAATCATAGTATTGAGCCCACAGATGACAGAGCGAGGTACGAAACTTCAAAATCATTAAACGGCGGGGAGTTTGTTTGGCCTTGGCATGCCAGACTGCTTTGATTCTGGCTCGGAGCGGAGGGATGAACAGCTGGAGGAGAGATCCAATTGAAACAAAAATTGAAGGAAACATGAGCATAATAATATTTAATAATTAAATTCTTGCAAACAATGGCAACCGAATGAAGCAATCTGCAAAAGTGTGCAACATCATTTGCATAATTGACACAGCCCCCCCCCGCCCATATCCCACAGAACACCCCCCGCCCCCCCTCGTCTCCCTCCTGTAAATGAATGATGAAGACAATAAAAGATGTTGCTAAAATTGGGAACAATAACAGCAATATTTCATCAAGGCCCCCATGCTCTGATTAATCTGCGCTTGCAAATCAGTGCAGGGGGAAAGAGAGAGAGAGAGAGAGAGAGAGAGAGAGAGAAAGAAAAACCAGATAAGGGGGGGGGGGGTGAGATTTGGGGGAGGGGGGAAGGCAGGTGATTAACAGCAGCAGGGATTCCTGCCGTGGACAACGTGGCCTGTTTTGCACAGCTCCAGGGGCACCAACACGAACCCTTCCACACAGCTGCTGGATCATCCCCTGAAAGCCTAAATGAGTGCAATCATTTCTATTGTCATTAACCCCTAGTTGGGGCTGAACAATTTGGGGGAAAAAAAAAATCGAATTGCAATTTTTCTGCCAGATATTGCGGTTATGATTCGATTTCTTTTTATTTATTTTTTTGGAGCATTACAACATGAGACACCATCAAACTGTATTCTTATGCAAGGATGACAACATGGGTAGGAATTGGCAGCAATATGTGTTTTCCTTTTAATAATCACGGGACATTGAACAGTTCAATCACAAAAGTTAAAGTTATATAAGTAAAAGAAAAAATTCAAATTTAAAACAAAATCACAGTACTTTCCTGTTAACTGACATTTCTAGATATGGCTCAGTTTAAAGTGCTCATATTTTGCTCATTTTCAGGTTCATAACTGTATTTTGAGGTTGTACCAGAATAGGTTTACATGGTTTGCAGATCCTGTTTTCACCCTGTGTGTTTGGGTCTCTGTTTTAGCTATAGAGTGAGACATCTCACTTTTATCCTATCTTTGTTGGGATTCACACATGCTCAGTAGCTATTGAAGATCACATCAGCTAGATAACTCTCTTTCTCCAACTTTGGTCAGTACAGAGTACCAAGTTTGTGTCCGTGTGAAAGCACCGTAGACAAAAAATAACACCCCAAATCCCAGAAAAATGGATTTTTTCATAATATGGGCATTTTAATAGCATCTACATATTGCACCTTTTGCGATCATGTTCAATAAAGTAATGAAAACTAAACATCCACTGAAAATAGGACATTGCAGTAAACAATATATGTAAAATGAACATATGTGTAAAATGAATGATATGTAAAATGAAAAGAAAATTATAATAACAAAAAGAGGATTAAAAAATGTTAAACCAAACGTTACACCTAATGTTCAACTACATACTGCAGATTTGATTTGGTCTTCACAATTAGCTGATCGCTCTCTTTTATATCTCGATATGAAAATGATTAATCAGGTGCCCGGGTAGCTCACCTGGTAGAGCGCATGCCCATTTAAAGAGGCTCAGTCCATGACGGAGTGGCCACAGGTTAAACTCCAACCTGTGGCCCTTGTGCTGCATGTCATGTCTCCCTTTCCAAGTCAAAGATGTCCTGTCAGAAATTAATGCCCAAAACATAATCTTTAAAAAAAACACATAAGCTAAAAATGATGTTAAACTACATAAAACACAGGAAAAACAAAATGACTTCACTATGACAAGACACTTTTACAAGTGTTTACAACAAACAGCAGTGTCACAGATGGGAGCTTGTGGCCTGTCACTCACTTGTATATTGCTCAGCCCTACCAACACTATAAACTCACAATTTTGCTTCTCGATCCCCAAAAAACGGCTCAGACAGAAAGATATGTTGACACAGACATTTAAAAAGTGCCGTAACATGAAAAAGCAGCTGATATATTGAGGGTGTGATATAATTTTATGTTCCATTCCTAAATGTCCTTAATCTTTCTCAGCTAACCATTCGCTATCTGAGTACACTGTCATTTTTTAATTATTCGGTATGAAGGAACCGTATTAAATGAAAAGAGTAATACAATGAGACCTATTTTACGTTCAGGATTTCTAATTAACGGTTCCTCTTTATACACATTTTTTTTCTATCTCTGTGATCATTTGGATAACAACTTTCATCATCATCTTTTGATGTTTACAAAATACCAAAACAGGCATCATCTAGATTTATGCTGCATATTGGGTTCCTAATAACATTTGCATTTACTAGTCAATTAGCTTGATTAAATTCATATTACAAGTCTAATTTAACTTTGGTTGCAAGAGACAGTTATTGCTTGGTGAATTAAATAGCGGAACAGTAAAAAGGCGCAACAGAGAAAAGAAGGCAAGGGGTGGGTGAGGGATGGGGGGGGTTCCATTATGATGTAAAGTTTAAACAACGCAGGAATGCTAAAATGACAAATTACAAGCAATACAAGCAATACAACCTAAGTAAGACATATCTGTCTGAAGAAAATGGTCTTTCCTTTTGGGCAGATAAGTTCCGCCATGATTTCTTTCATATTTCTTCATTTACATTTTCATCTGTGATCATCTGAGATTGCCTCTTGTCCTCTGCGGACTTTAGCACAAGCCCTCCTGGAAAACGGGATGTTTTCACCTCATTCCTGCCCAGTATCACCCCTGTGTCTGCGTTCCCTCAAGCAACCACTATCTTGTGAACTCTGCAATTAGTAGCCTTAACATACCCAGGGACACTCATTTGATTTTAACCTCCTCTTTCCAATTAACAAAATGTAGGTTGGAAAATAAATGGCAGACGCCTAAGCAAATTAATTATGTGTCCACCAAGCTGTTAGCCCGTGTGCACAGAGCAGGGGCTGGCACTAAGACTGGGCCAGCACTGCCATATGGCCTGTGTGGGAGCGGACATCGATTGGGGGTGCAGTGGTACACCCCTTAAATTCTCACAGATATTAATGTCTCGATCACAATAGAGCATGTTGTGTAATGCTGCAGAATTAGTCTGATATAAATGTGTTGGTTGTTTCTAATGATTAGTACTTGATTTTGATCCATCTGCAATCCCCCAGGCCATGTTGACTTTCTATTGTAAATTAAACTCCACTGTGGCATTGTTTTAATGGTAAACAGTTGTCTCTTAATGCTGCTCTAAACAACAGTTTAGGGTTCCTAAGACAACTACTTCTCTCTCTCTCTCTCTCTCTCTCTCTCTCTCTCTCTCTCTCTCTCTCTCTATATATATATATATATATGTGTTTTGTTTTTTTAAATACTTTCCTCTGATCTAACGGTTGTAGTCGACCCCTAGTGGACTTCTTTAACCTTAAGATTTTTGAATGTTATTTTTTATTTTCTGCTTTAGCTTTTCCACCATTTTAGACACAGATATTGTGATAACAATGTTTCAAAATGATAATGTAACTTTACTTTTTTTTTTAAATTGAAAAACCTTTTCAAGAGAAGAACCCTAAACTCTGCCAAATATGTGCAACTAAGACTTTTACAAAGCTAGGGAAAACACTGATATATACAGTATATATTGTATATACACACTGTGTGTGTGTGTGTGTGTGTGTGTGTGTGTGTGTGTGTGTGTGTGTGTGTGTGTGTGTGTGTGTGTGTGTGACATTAGGGGCGTGAGACTTTACTTTTTCAACAGAAAGCCTTCATCACAAACTAGAGCTGTGGGGTTTGGAAAGATGTGGGCAATGTAGAGTACGGAGGGTCTAGTGAGAGACACTACTGAGCTGCATTATCAGATATGTAGGATCCAGCAACTTTGGAGTTTCCCCATGCTAGAGAGTAGAGACTAAATGTCAGGATATCTCGGCCTCTGCTGCTTCAATTTTTACCACTTTTATTATTTGTCTCTTGTGAGTCCATCAACAGGAAATAGTAAATTCAATAAATGATTACGATCAAACAAAGTTAATTTAACAATGCCATGACCATGTGACTGTATGCTCAGTTGTGTTCTACTGCAGAATATGATCATCATGGCCACCTAGAGGTAACATTAAAAAAAACACAAACATTTGGTCTCATTTTAAGGGCAACACTAACCTAAATCTGCCTTCATAACAGGATTTTGGCATTTGATTACTGACACAATAATCATAATTAACATAAATTATGATGGTATTATGCAGACAGACATCTAATCCACAGGGATCTGGTAACTGCACACTATACATATGTCTGATAACAGCAGCCTACATAATAATCCTATTCAAAATTTTCAACTACATTTGTTATGTTCCCAGCACAATTTTTTTCAGTTTTCACACTACATAACAGCTATGTAGCATTTTACATTTTATTGAGCTGGATATTTCCTACACATGGAAAATTCCCTTGACATGTCATATAGTGTATGAGTTAATGCTAGAAACTGGTATGCAAAACAAACTGAGCTAAAGGTGAAATCATTAAATGCAGAAAACAGCTAGACGCTGTGTGACTAAGGCAGGAAAAAGAAAACATAAGCAGATTAAGCCTCACTAAACATTGTTCAGAAATAGAAGCCACTTCACATGCATCATGTTATAATTGGAGTGTTGGATCTTAATTAAGGACATAGGCGTAATTTACAGGGTGGATGGGGGGGGGGTTACAACCCCCTCCCCCCTTCCAATAATCAAAAATGGCCAGTGCAATCCCACCAAATATCTAATAATAATTTCCTTTTCTGATTTTACTGTTTTCTATGGTCACTCTTTCTGTTGTATGTTGTGATTTTACTCATTTTGTTAAGCACTTTAGATACCTGCTGGTTTTTGTAAAGTGCTATATAAATACATTTTAATTTGATTTAAGTAATTAAAGATATTCGCACCATGAATTGATGCAGAAAAGGCACACATTTTTGCAAAAATATTCACCAGATATGATATGCTCAAAATTTCCATTTTGCTCAAAAGTGGAGATCTCATCCCCGCCAATACTGAACCCAAAGTTACACCCTTGACTAAGTTTGTGCCATTAAAGATGATCTTTAATGATTAGCTGCAAGATACTGTATCTGATGACAATGTATGTGAATGCTGAATAGCTAAATTGCTAATGCTAAACTGGATTAACATCTTGTTTTTGTAGCTGAACGTATACAGTAGCTAGAGTCAACCAAAGAAAGTTGAAGAATAAAGAATCTGATAGCAGTACTGGGAATGCTGCTGAATCAGCATTCGCACAAAAGGTATACATTCCATGCCTGAAGCATGTGTTTCATGTGCTCTGCAAATTTTGGCGCAACAAATACCCGACTTGAAGCTATTTCCAGCTGTCATAGTCATCTGTGGTATGCCTGCACTTAAGCTGGTGAGGGAAGCATTATCTGATTATATTTTCTAAATCGTAGCCTCAGAGTTAATAGTCAACGTTCCAAACTACTTGGCGTGAAATTACGCTGTTGGTAGAGCTGAAGGTGCTCTGTTCTGCTAGAAAAAACGAGGGAATGTGAGGGGGGGCGTTGATGTTCACCCCTTAAACACCTACATTACCCTCTGAGGACAAAAGACTCCAAGAATCCAAGCGATGTTTTCATAACACTCCAACTCAAATTTCCTTTTAGATATTTATGTACTATTTTATTGATATATTAAACTACTTTTGTGAACCTAAGACTTTTGTAAAATCATTTCAAAAACCAAAACAATTGAGTGTAAGATTGTTTTCACAAGAGATTTGAGAAATTTCAAAAAGCAAATTTAAACTTTTCAGCTTTCGGTCCAAATTATTTCTTCAGACGTTGATCTGAAACAAATTTGGGTCACACTAGACAGAAAGCTAAGTATGTTCTGAACATTTTGATATGAAACACATGTGAATCTGTTATACGCAAATAACTTTAAAAAGGTGGATTTAGGAAGATATGTAAAAATGCCATTAGACCTCAGAGGGCCTCTGAATTTATGTGGGCTCATGAGGTCATGGAAACTAGATGCCAGGTGTGTGTAGGTTTATGCATAACCCCAGCAATAAATTACACCTGTCTGCTTAGACAAAAAGAAACTTGTCCTTTACATATATACATTTCTGCAACAGAGTCCTATTTCACTGTGCTGTGTCCACAGCCTCATGGTTATAGAATGACAAGTTAGTTTGTCTAGTAATTTGTTCCCCTGGTCTGTTTAGAAATAGTGAGGTTGCTCCTAATAACGTGTGGTGCGGCTTACTTTGATACGAGTTTAGTAAATTTAAACATTAAACTCCTTTGGCCTTCTCTAATATTTGCAACAGATGGCGTTAATCATGTTGATCTGTAATATTTTCAGTGCTCCTGTTCACTTTTATTGTGGTTGAAATTTCAGACACACTCCACGCATCATGAACATTACGAAATAGATTTTTTTTTATTGATTTTTTTAGTCACTGTTCCATTATCTTTTACTGTGACTGTTATTGCCACTATTTACTTCAAGACCAACAGGCCCCGTCAGACACACAAACCAAAAAAGGGAGTGTTTCCTCGCCACTGTCGCACTGTTGCTTGCTCTGGAGCGAACTACTAGAATTGTTGGGTACTTGTAAATTATAGAGTGTTGTCTAGACCTACTCTATCTGTAAAGTGTCTCGCAAAAACTCTTGTTATCAACTGATCCTATAAATAATAAATTGATTACGAAGAATTTGATTAATCAACACGTATGTGGCTTTGCCATTAAATAGCATCATGGTATGTGTCACCAGTCTTTTTTTCTATAATACTCTAGTCCACATGTACATGTATTGTAGTAGGTACAATAAAGAGTTCTTTTACTCCTAATTAGTATAGGACTAGCCCATTAAATAGCATATTCTTATGTTACACAGACTTTCCAAAGATTTTTTTACCACTGCAACCGTCAGATTCCTGCGCTTAGCCATTACAGCATGTCCCGACACTCCACAATAGAGTTCTTAGCTTCAGTTGTACATTTTGTGGCTTATAGTAGTGTGTAGAAATTAACAAGTAGTAAAATCTCTGTGGAGTTTTGCATTTTTTAAAACTTTTTTTGTATTTTTATTGGGTGTGGATGCATGTTTCAGAGTCTGTTTTTGCTCTCCACTGTTGATGTGACCATGCCTGATGCTTCCATATTTTCACCCTCATAAAGCAACAGCCATGTTTGAGCAACACTATATATTTATTCACTGCTCATTTGAATGCTAAAACATTCAAATTAAAAAAACACAACTTGATTTAGCTTTTGTTTTTCTTTTGCATCGCTGTTGTAAAGTGTGAAAAGACAAATGCTAAATACTACATTACATTTGCCTTGTCAAGTTGTTACAGTCTGGTGGACTTTGTCTCCCTCATGTGGTCTAATGGACTAACAATCTTACATCATTATTCACAGCGCAGTGTGGTTGTGATGACAAAGAACTTCCAAACACTACAAACATTAAAAGACTAACACTTACCCTTTTTTAAAATAGATATAATTACAAGAGATAGTAGCGTTAACACTGGAGTAATTATTTACTTTAATGATGGCTTCATTCCATTTAGGGGAGTCAGTTCCAGTTCTGTGAAAAAGTAAATTAGAGTTCCTACCAACTACTTAAATGATCGGCAACCTCTCCATCAAACAGAGTTTGTTGATAAATCTGTATTGA